>NC_069499.1:1077926777-1078101777 GCF_027579735.1 Bombina bombina | reverse complement strand
TAAGGTAGGGGCTGAGTCTTGTACTGGGGTTTCGCTCTGGGATCCGACTTCTGTCTGCTTCTCCGGCGGGGGTTATTTTCCCCCCCTTCCTCTCAGCTCTCCTTACCCTCCTCGGCCGTATTAGGGGGCGCGGTCAGAACTCCACTGACTGACACATCCGATGACGTGTGCTCTCCTGAACAGCTGCTCTGTGTGCCGGAACCCAATCCGGCTGTAGTATCTGGGCTGCTGATAATCACCACGGCTCGCCGTGTTCACTGGGGTCAGAGATAGCAACAAAATTGAAACAATAAATTCACATAGAGCATGTCATTTTAAGGCTCATTTATATTTATTTCTATTATAAATTTGACTTTACTTTTTTCTCTTTGTATGCTTTGTTGAAAGGTGGCTGCACACATTTGTCGCATGTCATTAGCTAACTAGATGTGTTCAGCTAGCTCCCAATAGTGCATTGCTGACCTGAAGATGACTTTAACTATGTGTTTATTTTCTTTTGCAGAGATTCAACACATACGTCTAGATTTAGAGTTTTGTCGGTAAGGACCCGCGTAGCTAACGCCGGCTTTTTTCTGGCCGCACCATAAAAATAACTCTGGTATTGAGAGTCCACATAAAGGCTGCGTTAGGCTCCAAAAAAGGAGCGTAGAGCATATTTAACGCAGCTTCAACTCTCGATACCAGAGTTGCTTACGCAAGCGGCCAGCCTCAAAAACGTGCTCGTGCACGATTCCCCCATAGGAAACAATGGGGCTGTTTGAGCTGAAAAAAAACCTAACACCTGCAAAAAAGCCGCGTTCAGCTCCTAACGCAGCCCCATTGTTTGCTATGCGTAAACACTTCCTACGTCTGCACCTAACACTCTAACATGTACCCCGAGTCTAAACACCCCTAACCTTACACTTATTAACCCCTATTCTGCCGCCCCCCGCTATCGCTGACCCCTGCATATTATTATTAACCCCTAATCTACCGCTCCGGACACCGTCGCTACTTACATTATCCCTATGTACCCCTAATCTGCTGCCCTAACATCGCCGACCCCTATATTATATTTATTAACCCCTAATCTGCCCCCCACAACGTCGCCTCCACCTGCCTACACTTATTAACCCCTAATCTGCCGAGCGGACCTGAGCGCTACTATAATAAAGTTATTAACCCCTAATCCGCCTCACTAACCCTATAATAAATAGTATTAACCCCTAATCTGCCCTCCCTAACATCGCCGACACCTAACTTCAATTATTAACCCCTAATCTGCCGACCGGAGCTCACCGCTATTCTAATAAATGTATTAACCCCTAAAGCTAAGTCTAACCCTAACATTAACACCCCCCTAAGTTAAATATAATTTACATCTAACGAAATTAATTAACTCTTATTAAATAAATTATTCCTATTTAAAGCTAAATACTTAACTGTAAAATAAATCCTAATATAGCTACAATATAAATTATAATTACATTGTAGCTATTTTAGGATTAATATTTATTTTACAGGCAACTTTGTAATTATTTTAACCAGGTACAATAGCTATTAAATAGTTAAGAACTATTTAATAGTTACCTAGTTAAAATAATTACAAAATTACCTGTCAAATAAACCCTAACCTAAGTTACAATTAAACCTAACACTATACTATCATTAAATTAATTAAATAAAATACCTACAATTACCTACAATTAAACCTAACACTACACTATCAAAACATTAATTAAATACAATATCTACAATTACCTACAATTAAACCCAACACTTTGATGTCAGCCAATAGAATGCGAGCTAAATCTGATTGGCTGATTCCAAAAGGAAAGAGAGGTAGAAGTTGCTTTTTGACCTCTCCTTTTACCAGAATAGACGACAAACAGAGAAGAAGTTTGTCTGAACTCTTTTGTAGCTTCTAAGTAGAACTTTAGAGCACGGACTACATCTAAATTGTGTAGCAAACGTTCCTTCTTTGAAACTGGATTCGGACACAAAGAAGGTACAACTATCTCCTGATTAATATTTTTGTTGGAAGCAACCTTTGGTAGAAAACCAGGCTTAGTACGCAAAATAACCTTATCTGAATGGAACACCAGATAGGGTGGAGTACACTGTAGAGTAGATAACTCAGAAACTCTTCTAGCAGAAGAAATAGCAACCAAAAACAAAACTTTCCAAGATAACAACTTAATATCTATGGAATGTAAAGGTTCAAACGGAACCCCTTGAAGAACTGAAAGAACTAGATTTAAACTCCAGGGAGGAGTCAAAGGTCTGTAAACAGGCTTGATCCTAACCAAAGCCTGAACAAATGCTTGAACATCTGGCACAACTGCCAGACGTTTGTGTAGTAGGACAGATAAAGCAGAAATCTGTCCCTTTAGAGAACTCGCAGATAATCCTTTATCCAAACCTTCTTGTAGAAAGGAAAGAATCCTAGGAATCTTTATCTTATTCCATGGGAATCCCTTGGATTCACACCAGCAGATATATCTTTTCCATATTTTATGGTAAATCTTTCTAGTTACCGGTTTTCTGGCTTGGACCAGAGTATCTATCACGGAATCTGAAAACCCACGCTTTGATAGAATCAAGCGTTCAATCTCCAAGCCGTCAGCTGGAGGGAGACCAGATTTGGATGTTCGAATGGACCCTGAACAAGAAGGTCCTGTCTCAAAGGTAGCTTCCATGGTGGAACCGATGACATATTAAACAGGTCTGCATACCAAGTCCTGCGTGGCCATGCAGGAGCTATCAAGATCACCGAGGCCCTCTCCTGTTTGATCCTGGCTACCAGCCTGGGGATGAGAGGAAATGGTGGAAACACATACGCTAGGTTGAAGGTCCAAGGCGCTACTAGTGCATCCACTAGAGTCGCCTTGGGATCCCTGGATCTGGACCCGTAGCAAGGAACCTTGAAGTTCTGACGAGACACCATCAGATCCACATCTGGAATGCCCCATAGTTGCGTCAACTGGGCAAAGATCTCCGGGTGGAGTTCCCACTCCCCCGGATGGAATGTCTGACGACTCAAATAATCCGCTTCCCAGTTTTCCACACCTGGAATGTGGATCGCAGATAGGTGGCAGGAGTGATTCTCCGCCCATTGTATGATTTTGGTCACTTCTTTCATCGCCAGGGAACTCCTTGTTCCCCCCTGATGATTGAGATACGCAACAGTCGTCATGTTGTCTGATTGGAATCTTATGAATCTGGCCTTTGCTAGCTGAGGCCAAGCCCTGAGAGCATTGAATATCGCTCTTAGTTCCAGAATGTTTATCGGGAGAAGAGACTCTTCCCGAGACCACAGTCCCTGAGCTTTCAGGGATTCCCAGACCGCGCCCCAGCCCACTAGGCTGGCGTCGGTCGTGACGATGACCCACTCTGGACTGCGGAAGCTCATTCCCTGGGATAGGTGATCCTGGGTTAGCCACCAACGGAGTGAGTCTCTGGTCTTCTGATCTACTTGAATCACTGGAGACAAGTCTGTATAGTCCCCATTCCACTGTTTCAGCATGCACAGTTGTAATGGTCTTAGATGAATTCGCGCAAAAGGAACTATGTCCATTGCTGCAACCATCAATCCTACTACTTCCATGCACTGAGCTATGGAAGGACGAGGAATAGAATGAAGAACATGACAAGCGTTTAGAAGTTTTGACTTTTCTGACTTCTGTCAAGAAAATCCTAATTTCTAAGGAATCTATTATTGTTCCCAAGAAGGGAACCCTTGTCGACGGAGACAGGGAACTTTTTTCTATGTTCACCTTCCATCCGTGAGATCTGAGAAAGGCCAGAACGATGTCTGAGTGAGCCTTTGCCTTTGAAAGAGACAACGCTTGTACTAGAATGTCGTCCAAGTACGGTACTACTGCAATGCCCCTTGGTCTTAGAACCGCTAGAAGGGATCCGAGTACCTTTGTGAAAATCCTTGGAGCAGTGGCTAACCCGAATGGGAGGGCCACAAACTGGTAATGTTTGTCCAGAAAGGCGAACCTTAGGAACTGATGATGTTCTTTGTGGATAGGGATATGTAGATACGCATCCTTTAGATCCACGGTAGTCATAAATTGACCTTCCTGAATTGTGGGTAGAATCGTTCGAATGGTTTCCATCTTGAACGATGGTACTCTGAGAAATTTGTTTAGGATCTTTAAATCCAGGATTGGTCTGAAAGTTCCCTCTTTTTTGGGAACTACAAACAGATTTGAGTAAAATCTCATTCCTTGTTCCGCCATTGGAACTGGGTGTATCACTCCCATCTTTAACAGGTCTTCTACACAATGTAAGAATGCCTGTCTCTTTATTTGGTTTGAGGATAAGTGAGACATGTGGAACCTTCCCCTTGGGGGTAGTTCCTTGAATTCCAGAAGATAACCCTGAGAAACTATATCTAGCGTCCAGGGATCCTGAACATCTCTTGCCCAAGCCTGAGCAAAGAGAGAGAGTCTGCCCCCTACTAGATCTGGTCCCGGATCGGGGGCTACTCCTTCATGCTGTTTTGTTAGCAGCAGCAGGCTTCTTGGCCTGCTTACCCTTGTTCCAGCCTTGCATCGGTTTCCAGGCTGGTTTGGTCTGTGAGGTATTACCCTCTTGCTTAGAGGATGCAGAATTAGAGCCCGGTCCGTTCCTGAAATTACGAAAGGAACGAAAATTAGACTTATTCTTGGCTTTGAAAGGCCTATCTTGTGGGAGGGTGTGGCCCTTTCCCCCAGTGATGTCTGAGATAATCTCTTTCAATTCTGGACAAAAGAGAGTTTTACCCTTGAAGGGGATATTAAGCAATTTTGTCTTGGATGATACATCCGCTGACCAAGACTTTAGCCAAAGCGCTCTACGCGCCACAATTGCAAACCCTGAATTTTTCGCCGCTAATCTAGCTATTTGCAAAGCGGCATCTAAAATAAAAGAGTTAGCCAACTTAAGTGCGTGAACTCTGTCCATAACCTCCTCATATGGAGTCTCTCTACTGAGCGACTTTTCTAGTTCCTCGAACCAGAACCACGCTGCTGTAGTGACAGGAACAATGCACGAAATGGGTTGAAGAAGGTAACCTTGCTGTACAAAAATCTTTTTAAGCAAATCCTCCAATTTTTTATCCATAGGATCTTTGAAAGCACAATTATCCTCGATAGGAATAGTAGTGCGCTTGTTTAGAGTAGAAACTGCCCCCTCGACCTTAGGGACTGTCTGCCATAAGTCCTTTCTTGGGTCGACCATAGGAAATAATTTCTTAAATATAGGAGGGGGAACAAAAGGTATTCTCCCATTCCTTATTCACTATGTTCGCCACCCGCTTGGGTATAGGAAAAGCGTCGGGGTGCACCGGAACCTCTAGGAACTTGTCCATCTTGCATAATTTTTCTGGAATGACCAGGTTGTCACAATCATCCAGAGTAGATAACACCTCCTTAAGCAGTGCGCGGAGATGTTCTAATTTAAATTTAAATGTCACAACATCAGGTTCAGCCTGTTGGGAAATTTTTCCTGAATCTGAAATTTCCCCATCTGACAAAACCTCCCTCATGGCCCCTTCAGATTGGTGTGAGGGTATGACAGAACAATTATCATCAGCGCCCTCCTGCTCTTCAGTGTTTAAAACAGAGCAATCACGCTTTCTCTGATATGCAGGCATTTTGGATAAAATATTTGCTATGGAGTTATCCATTACAGCCGTCAATTGTTGCATGGTAATAAGCATTGGCGCGCTAGAAGTACTAGGGGCCTCCTGCGTGGGCAAAACTGGTGTAGACACAGAAGGAGATGATGTAGAACCATGTCTACTCCCTTCATCTGATGAATCATCTTGGGCAACTTCATTATCTGTGACAGTACTGTCCTTACTTTGTTTGGACGCTTTGGCACAATTATCACATAATTTAGAAGGGGGAGACACATTGACTTTCATACATATAGAACATAGCTTATCTGAAGGCACAGAAATGTTAAACAGGCTTAAACTTGTCAGTAAAACACAAACACTGTTTTAAAACAAAACCGTTACTGTCTCTTTAAATTTTAAACAGAGCACACTTTATTACTGAATATGCGAAAAAATATGAAGGAATTGTTCAAATGTTACCAAAATTTCACCACAGTGTCTTAAAGCATTAAAAGTATTGCACACCAATTTTCAGAGCTTTAACCCTTAAAATAACGAAACCGGAGCCGGTTACAGTTTTAACCCCTCTACAGTCCCAGCTACAGCCTTTGCTGCGACTCTACCAAGCCCAGAGGGGAATACGATACCAAATGACGCCTTCTAGGAACTTTTCCAACTATTTTCAGGTCCTCACACATGCATCTGCATGTCTTGCTCTCAAAAACAACTGCGCAATAATGGCGCGAAAATTAGGCTCAGCCTACAACTGGGAAGGCCCTTCCTGACTGGAAAAGGTGTCTAACATAGTGCCTGACGTTAAAAAACGTTCCCCAAGTTTATAAGTGTGAAATACCAGCATAAACATGTATAAAATGCCCAAATAAAGCAATCGATTCTGCCCATAAAAGTGTCTACCAGTTTTATAGCCCATATTAAGCCCTTTATTCTGCTTGAGACTAAGAAAATGGCTTACCGGTCCCCATGAGGGGAAATGACAGCCTTCCAGCATTACACAGTCTTGTTAGAAATATGGCTAGTCATACCTTAAGCAGAAAAGTCTGCTAACTGTTTCCCCCAACTGAAGTTACTTCATCTCAACAGTCCTATGTGGAAACAGCAAAGGATTTTAGTTACTGTCTGCTAAAATCATCTTCCTCTCACAAACAGAATTCTTCATCTCTTTCTGTTTCAGAGTAAATAGTACATACCAGCACTATTTTAAAATAACAAACTCTTGATAGTAGAATAAAAAAACTACAACTAAACACCACATACTCTTAACCATCTCCGTGGAGATGTTGCCTGTGCAACGGCAAAGAGAATGACTGGGGTGGGCGGAGCCTAGGAGGGACTATATGGCCAGCTTTGCTGGGACTCTTTGCCATTTCCTGTTGGGGAAGAGATATTCCCACAAGTAAGGATGACGCCGTGGACCGGACACACCAATGTTGGAGAAAAATATATTAATTTAAAAATGAGTCTTTTTAACAATTGCGTTCATCTAAGCTTTTCTAATGACAGCAACAAATAAGAGTTGTTAGATGGAGCCGTGTGCCGAAAGAGACACACATTTATTTAAAACTGATCTAATGTGAGAAATGAATTTATGTTGCTTTCTATTCTCAATTCTTTTTTACAATATATAAATACTTAAAGGGACAGTCTACACCTTAGTCATCTTAAAGTCTTACCTTAGATTAAGCTGCAAATAGCCTCTTCCACCCTTTCTATATCATGCTGCTGGAATAGTAAAAAAGTTATTTTAAAATTAAGTGTTTCGGCCCAGTTTGAAATGGCTGCCAAGTTAAGCCCACTGATGACATCATGATCTGGGCTGCATATAGCATCCAATCACAAAAGGCTCTCTAGTTCAATTCAACAGACTGTCAATGCTATTAAGCAGAGTGCCTAGATGCAGCCCAGATTGTGATGTCATCAGTGGGCTGAGCTTGGCAGCCATTTCAAACTGGCCTATTCATTTTAAAATAACTTTTTTACTGTTCCTGCTGCATAATATAGAAATGTTGCAGGAGGCTATTTGCAGCTTAATCTAAGGTAAGAATTTAAGATGACTAAGGTGTAGACTGTCCCATTTAAAGGGACGCAAAACACAAAATGTTTCTTTAGTGATTCAGATTGAGCATATGATATAAAAACAGTTTCCAGTTTACTTCTGTTATCAAATTTGCTTCATTCTTTTGGTAATTTTTGCTAAAGAGATACCAAGGTAGGTAGAGTGCACATGTCTGGGGCACTACATAGCAGGAAAAATATCTATCATCTAGCGCTCTTGCAAATGTATAACATTCTTGCAAAACTACTGTTGTATGGTACTGCAGACCCATGCACGCTCCTGAGCTTACCCTTCTGATTTTCAACAAAGGATATCAAAAGAACAGAAACAAATCGGATAAAATAAGTTAATTGTAAAGTTGTTTGAAATGAAATAATGAATAATGAAAGAAAAATGTGGGTTTCATGTCCAATCAGGGTGTGTGCCAATAACTGGTACACTGTCACCTATACTTTTTTCCAGCTTGACACATAAGAAACTCATTGCCCTCTAGTGTCACAAGTACTGTTTTGTGGTTTATGCATTGGAAGCCACCCACTAATACACTATCCCAGTCAGCTGTCAGTGCACTGCAGGCTCATGGCTCAGTTTTCCTTTTTCCTAACTGATTCCACAGATCCCGTCTGTGCTCTTTTAAAGCTCAAAAATGGGAAATAATTGAAGCAAAAGTTGCTTGCTCTTTGTAACCTCTTTGTAACCTCTAAGCCAGGACTGACTATAGGGCATACAAGGCATTTTCCCAGTGGGCCATTGCCAGTTGTGGTCTGGGACAGGTTTCTTTAGCCCTGCCCAGTCATCAGCATTATTTGTGCATGATACAGGCCCAGCATTGCATCTCACTGCCTTTCTGTGTCTGTGAGCCAGGTCATAGATGGTCTTAAACCCTCACCTTGTTCCTCTGAGCTGGCCCAGGGAAGTGTCCTGCTCCCCAGCATTACATCAAAATGATCCTCCTCACAATGGCTGTCAACTGTAATTTTGGGTTTAACTGTGTCCTGTTCTTTTGACAGGGACATAACTACTGGGGTGTCAGAGGTCTCAATTGAGATTAGGCCCACACATCTAGTGGCTTATACTGGCCCCTCAGTCAGTAGTGACATACTGACATCCCTACGGGGGGCATTGGTGCCTAGGCTCCACCTGCATCTTGTCTGGCCCCTCTATTTACACTTCCCCAGCAAATTAGTTCTTACTATAAATGGAAAGTATATAAATGTGCCTTTTTGGTGGAAGGATTTTCATGATAGTAACCACAGTGTTGTACAGAAAAACCTGCTGACATATTTGTACAAGAATACTGTGAAAGTGAATATTCTCTGGTGTGGACTATCTAAGAGGGAAAGAAGACAGTCACAGAGAATCAGCTCATCTTGATAGTGCTTGTTCATTTATTTAAACATGAATTTCTATAGCCTATGCTTTTGGGGGGGGGGGGGGGGGTTGTTCAATTTCACTTTTTACTATTTAATGACAACCAGTTTGTTCCTTCCTCCAACTGAAAAGATATTTTGTTCTGCTTGCCAGCTCCACATAATTCATATAGCATGGAAAATTCTCTCACTTCATCATTTGATCTGCATACTTTTCATTCCTCGCTATGGAACCAACCATGATTGATGTCTAGATTGCAAGAACAATAGTTCATCAAAGAAGGAACTAAATTCAAATTTCGCATTTGCTTTTTAGGCAAGTTTACACTCACTGCACATAACCTCTCCCTCTAAAGACCTCAGAGATCCTGCTTCTAGGTCCCTCTCCCTCCCAATGCCTCAAAGATCCTAACCCTGAAGGTTACACCATTCATACTTTTGGTTATCAATTCTTCTAATCACTACTCCACAGCTCCTGGATTGACCCTTGCATCCAAGAAGTCCTCCTTCCCAGCAGCAAAAGAATACTACACAAATTCTCCTCAAACACACCCTAGCCGCCATGTGCTAGTTAGTATCATTGAAAAGCTGTTCCTAACTTATACAATTAAGATGGATATTTTCCCAGTTTATGCTACTACCCCTTATTTTATCAGCTAGAACTCTGGTATTAGCAGTTCAGGCTTTTCAAGCTTTACAAACTGAGAATTTGACCCATTGATCCAAAGCTATCAAGAATTCCATATATCTATGAAGGAACATTTTTCTTGGCTCACACTTGGTCCTCTTCTGGGTCATTCAGAGGGGTACATTACTGCTTTCATAATTTTGTGGGCAAATGTTACTCTAGCAGATGATGCTTTATTCCAAGTTCGACTCCTACCATGATATTTGCCCCATTAGCTCCTTTCCCTCTTGTTCTTAAATTTGTCCTTTCCCATTCATCACTTGGTATCTCAGGAAGTAAAAGTAATGTATTTTGTCCTGCCACACCTCCCTGGCCCATAGAGTTACATCTTCTCCTAATCCTACAGGTATCTGAACTGTTATAAGTCATTTATCAGGATTCTGCAGGATCTTGGACATCTGTGTCTCACATGGTCATTGAAATCCCTATGATTTAGAGCTTCATTAATTCTCACCAACCCTGCTTCTCAGCAGGCACCAGACCATTGATTTCCCTCTAGTGATGACCCACGCTACATTGATACAGACACATAAAATGATTAATCATGTGATGCTTTTGTGCTGTCACACTTAAGTGTTAAGGCTGAATTAATAGCTACCTTTTTTTGGGGGTGGGCCAAATAAGGAGGGGTTCAGGGTCTGGTATCTCTTTGAAGTCTCTGCCTAACTACTAGTTATAGCTTCCTATTAGCCCAGTAACATTTAAACTCCTGCTTCATGTGCTCTCAATCTGTATGCAATGAAAATAATGTAATGGTAAATATAAAATCCACTTTTCCCAGTGAGCTCTTCTTTGAGCAAGATTCAGAAATAATTGATCCAGCCTTTCTCTGAAGAAATTAGGAGATTAGTATTTAAATCTGTCAGCAAATTTTAGTTGCGATAAATTTTAGTATCAGGATTTGGTCAATGAGGGTTAGAATTTATCATAAGAAAGAGAGATGCAGCCGCACTACAAAAGGCACCAAATAGAAGACTGAAAAAAGTGAAAACTTTATTGACTTTTAAAAATACAGAGACAAATCAGGAAACTCCTGACTAGTTTTGTGCCACACCAGGCACTTAATCATAGGATATGTGATACTGCTCAGGCTCCATATTTAAAGGGACATGATTAGCCTGTAACCAAAACTTATTAAAAACATCTGACACAAGTAAAAACACATATATGTACAAGCTGCAGAGATATATTACACATTACTAAGAGCAAACAAAAACACAAGCACATTTAAAGGGATTCTAAACACAAGAAAAACTATACCCAAAATGACATTTGATAGAAAATGCCAAGGATATATTAATTAAACCCCCAACAGATAAAACATATATAAAAAAGCGCTATTATTATTAAAGAAAAAATATAAATGAAGTCAGAATCCAAAATTCAAAGTATGTTATATCATTACATGCGAAGTTAACCTATTATAGAAAAAAAATATGAAAGAATAAATAATGAAATAAATAATGAAAATAATAATTCATAAATATGTCAATAAATGTTTGAAATGGGCAATTTATATTCAAAACTGTAGTTGATAATTAATACAATGCTTATCAATAAATCTACAATCAGAGGAATTTACCTCAACCTTTACTACTTCTTTTTTTTTATTCTATTTTGTTTTATTCTGTTTTATTGATCAATAAACATCACCTTATTTAGGACATTAAGGACTCCTTAGAAAACATTACTATGATACATCGTCTCTATACATGAAGGGTATATTTCAAATACTAGTTCCTCAAAATACTGCTACTAGTAAATAAATGTAGCATCATAATTTACATACAGGTGAACAAATAATACCATAAACAGAGCTAAAGCGCTAATCTATAAAATAGCTCATATCCCATTCTCGGTTCAACCCTGTGGGGGTAATGGTTCGCAACTTATAAATTCAGTACAATTCCTGTTTTTGTAACAGCTTGTACTTGTCACCACCTCTTAGGGGTGGGATTACTTTGTCAATCACTTTAACTGTCATATTGAAGACATTTGTCATATGGAACAAGTTATGGTGTCTGGCAATAGCAGATTCTTTGAAAAAATCCTTTGTGTCTCTGATATGTTCCCTTACTCAGGACCTCAATTCTCTTGAGGTCTGACCAATATACTGGAGAAAACAAACCTTGCACCAGTAAGTAAGTAAACCACAAATGAACTCTGACAATTGGCATAAAATTTACTGGAGAATTTCTCATGGGTTACTGTGCATTTGAACCCATCACCAACACTCAAAAAACCACAGGTAATGCAAGTGCCATTACCACATCTATATGTCCCTTTCCTCCTTAGCCATTCGCTGTTCCTAGGAGTGCCTTTGCATACAAGACTAGGAGCTAGTTTAGTGGATAAAGTCATAGGTTTCTTGGGAACAAACTTATAAATTTCAATTACCCTAGATAGAGCACTGTCCTCCTTTTTATTATTATTATTATTATTATTATTATTATTTTCATGTATTTATAAAGCACCAGCAGATTACGCAGCGTTATACAAGTAATAATAAAACATTACAAGGATGCATTACATACACAAACAAACAAGTACAGTATTGGGGTACATTGCAGTTGTAGGTGCAATAATTGAGTTATACAAAAGGAGAGGAATGCCCTGCCCTTGAGCACAATCAGTAGTAGTTCACTTTAAATACAAAGTGGCCTACAGGTAGAGAGGCTCTCAAGTTTACAATCTAAAGTAGAGGGAATGGACACAGAAGGAAAGGAGAAGGAAAATATGTCTGATATAAGGCAGGGTAAACTGAGAGTGAGTAGTGATGTAAGCAAACAATAAGAAAAAGTGTGTGGTGAGTGGGCAAATGAGGATTGGAAAAGAGTAACAGAATGTGGTTAAGTGTCAGTACAGAGGTTGTGGGAATGAAGTAGTGTTTCTATCCTAGATTATTAGTGACAGCTGCACCTAATTGCTGTTAGGAGGTGTGTATATATTAAGGTTAACACCAGGGAGGGTGGTGGAGGGAGGATTGGAGGGCTAGTGTTTGCAGAGCAGGGTAAGTTGTGTAGTTAGAGGTGCAGCTGTAAGAAAGAGAATGGTAAGGTGAAAAATCCTGGTTATAAAGTAAGGGGGGAGGTGTAGTTTGAGACAGGGTAGAAGGCGAGACAAGAGATTGGAATGTTACAATAATAAAAGTTAAAAGCAATTCCATATTATCCCAACAGATATAAAAAATAAGTGCACTCAGTGGGGCCCATTTATCAAGCTCTGGATGGAGCTTGAGGGCCAGTGTTTCTGGCAAGCTAAAGACCGATGCTCCATAACCCTGTCCGTCTGCTCTGAGCAGGCGGACAGACATCGCCGAAAATCAACCCGATCGAGTATGATCGGGTTGATTGACACCTCCCTGCTGGCGGACGATTAGCCACAAATCTGCAGGGGGCGGTGTTGCACCAGCAGCTCACAAGAGCTGCTGGTGCAATGCTGAATACGGAGAGCATATTGCTCTCCGTATTCAGCGAGGTCTGGCGGACCTGATCCGCACTGTCTGATCAGGTCCGCCAGACCTTTGATAAATATGCTCCGGTGTCTTGATTGGAGATATCTTTCAGATGAATTACCTTTTCAAATGGTTTGCAGCGCAGGGTAAGTTGTGTAGTTAGAGGTGCAGCTTTTCAAATGATTTATAGAGCAGGGTAAGTTGTTTAAATTGTTCCTAAGTATAGAACACACCTTATAAAATTGACTAGAGTACTCAGTTGTAAAAACAACTTTATCTTGTGTGATATCATTAGTTCTCTTTGTACCTCTCACTCTGTCTTAAAGGGACACTGAACCCAATTTTTTTCTTTTGTGATTCAGATAAAGCAGCAATTTTAAGCAACTTTCTAATTTACTCATATTATTATTTTTTCTTTGTTTTCTTGCTATCTTTATTTGAAAATGAAGGCATCTAAGCTTTTTTTGGTTCAGGATTCTGGACAGCACTTTTTTTTTTATTGGTGGATGAATTTATCCACCAATCAGCAAGAACAACCCAGGCTGTTCACCAAAAATGGGCCGGCATCTAAACTTACATTCTTGCATTTCAAATAAAGATACCAAGAGAATGAAGAAAATGTGATAATAGGAGTAAATTAGAAAGTGTCTAAAAATTGCATGCTCTATCTGAATCACAAAAGAAAAAATTTGGGTTCAGTGTCCCTTTAACCCCTTAATGACCGAGGACGTGCAGGGTACGTCCTCAAAAAAAAGGCAGTTAATGCCTGAGGACGTACCCTGCACGTCCTCGGTGTGGAAAGCAGCTGGAAGCGATCCTGCTCGCTTCCAGCTGCTTTCCGGTTATTGCAGTGATGCCTCGATATGGAGGCATCCTGCAATAACCATACATGGCCATCCGATGCAGAGAGAGCCACTCTGTGGCCCTCTCTGCACCGGACATCGATGGCCGGTATCGTTGGTGGGTGGGAGCCGAATTGGGAGGCGGGTGGGCGGCCATCGGTGTTGCGCGTGACGTCACGGGGGGCGGGATCGGGATCGGGACCGTCGGGGGCGCGCACGGGCGCGCGCGCGTGCACGGGGGGGTGGCGGGCGGGCGCGTGCACGGGGCGGGAGCGGGTGGGAACCGCTACACTACAGAAAAGTTAAAAAGTAAAAGTAAAAAAAAAATTTAATAAACTTTATTTTGAAAAACCATCTAAGGGATCTGGAAGGGGTGGGGGTTGGTCTTGGGGGGGGGGAAAGCTACACTACAGAAAAGGGACATATTTTATTTAAAAAAAAGCTTTTTTTCACTAAACTGGGTACTGGCAGACAGCTGCCAGTACCCAAGATGGCGCACATTAAGTCAGAGGGGGAGGGTTAGAGAGCTGTTTAGTGGGGGATCAGTGAGGTTGGGGGCTAAGGGGGATCCCTACACAGAAGCATATGTAAATATGCTAACAAAAAATGCACAAAAAAGCCCAAATATACCTTTTATTTTAGTACTGGCAGAGTTTCTGCCAGTACTTAAGATGGCGGGGACATTTGTGGGGTAGGGGAGGGAAGAGAGATGTTTGGGAGGGATCAGGGGGTCTGATGTTTCAGGTGGGAGGCTGATCTTTACACTAAAGCTAAAATTAACCCTGCAAGCTCCCTACAAGCTACCTAATTGACCCCTTCACTGCTAGCCATAATACACGTGTGATGCGCAGCGCCATTTAGCAGCATTCTAATTACCAAAAAGCAACTCCAAAGTCATATATGTCTGCTATTTCTGAACAAAGGGGATCCCAGAGAAGCATTTACAACCATTTGTGCCATAATTGTACAAGCTGTTTGTAAATTATTTCAGTGAGAAACCTAAAATTATGAAAAATTTTACGTTTTTTTTAATTTGATCGCATTTGGCGGTGAAATGGTGGCATGAAATATACCAAAATGGGCCTAGATCAATACTTGGGGTTGTCTACTACACTACACTAAAGCTAAAATTACCCCCAAAAAGCTCCTTACATGCTCCCTAATTAACCCCTTCACTGCTGGGCATAATACACGTGTGGTGCGCAGTGGCATTTAGCGGCCTTCTAATTACCAAAAAGCAATGCCAAAGCCATATATGTCTGCTATTTCTGAACAAAGGGGATGCCAGAGAAGAATTTACAACCATTTATGCCATAATTGCACAAGCAGTATGTAAATAATTTCAGTGAGAAACTGAAAGTTTGTGAAAAAATTCGTGAAAAAGTGAACAATTTTTTGTATTTGATCGCATTTGGCGGTGAAATGGTGGCATGAAATATACCAAAATGGGCCTAGATCAATAATTTGGGATGTCTTCTAAAAAAAAATATATACATGTCAATGGATATTCAGGGATTCCTGAAAGATATTAGTGTTCTAATGTAACTAGCGTTAATTTTGAAAAAAAATGGTTTGAAAATAGCAAAGTGCTACTTGTATTTATGGCCCTATAAGTTACAAAAAAAGCAAAGAAGATGTAAACATTGGGTATTTCTAAACTCAGGACAAAATTTAGAAACAATTTAGCATGGGTGTTTTTTGGTGGTTGTAGATATGTAACAGATTTTGGGGTTCAAAGTTAGAAAAAGTGTGTTTTTTTCCATTTTTCCTCATATTTTATAATTTTTTTTATAGTAAATTATAAGATATGATGAAAATAATGGTATTTTTAGAAAGTCCATTTAATGGCGAGAAAAACGGTATATAATATGTGTGGGTACAGTAAATGAGTAAGAGGAAAATTTCAGCTAAACACAAACACCGCAGAAATGTAAAAATAGCCTTGGTCCCAAACGGACAGAAAATGGAAAAGTGCTCTGGTCACTAAGGGGTTAATTTCTTAACCTCATCATAGATATTATCCAGTTGTTTTTTGTTATAACCCCTAGCTTGTAGAATGTATCATTTACTGCTCAGTTGTGTAATAAAATTGATAGTTTGTTATGCATCAAGTAAAAACACATGAAAAACTGCCATACTGACACTTTTTGTTTGTTTGTCAATTCAAGTCACTGCTATGAAAATAAATTACCAATAATTTTACTGAACCTCAAAGTGCCACTTTATTGACCCCAGATTATGTGGAATAGCTGTTTAAAGGGACATGAAACCCAAACATTTTCTTTTATGATTCAGACAGAGCTTACAATTTTAAAAAGTTTTCTCATTACTACTATTATCAAATTTGCTTTGTTCTTATGTTATTCATTTTTGAAGATATATCTAGGTAGGTAGCGTGCACATGTCTGGAGCACTACATGATAGGAAATAGTGCTGCCATCTAGTGCTCCTACTAATGTAAAACATTGTTGCTAAACTGCTGCCATATAGTGCTGCGGACTTGTGCACACTACTGAACTTAAATCCCTGCTTTTCAACAAAGGATAACATGAAACAAATAAAATTTTATAATAGAAGTAAATTGGAAAGTTGTTAAAAAATGTTATGTTCTATCTGAATCATGAAAGAAACATTTTGGGTTTTATGTCCCTTTAAGGGCTACATTACAAGTAGAGCGCAAATTTATTGCGTGCCCACAAACGGGCAAATTTGCCTGTTTGTTGGTGCGTGATAAATAAGCAGTCATTACAAGTGGCTGTTTATTGCTACCGCAAGCTCGTGGTAGCAATTAGTGCTCCAAAATTTAACCAGAGGTCAGACCTCTGGTTAATTTTCTAAAGGTCCCCAAATTGCCCCCAAAATTTAGTGTTAGTTTCCTTTATTTTATTTTTTTTAAAAAGTAACAGTTTTTTTTTTAAAAAAAAACTGCACTATGCAGTTTTTGGGGGCTAAAGTTGTCGGCTGTGGGGTGTGAAAAGTGTCTTTACATTGCGGTTTATGTGAACTGTGTTCCCTGTAAATATATACAGTGTATGTATATGCTTATATACATATATATTTATGTGTTAATATGTGTATGTATATACACATAATAATACATAAATATATAGGTATATATATTCATATACATATATATATATTTACATTTACTGCCCATAGCTGTGCGACTTACCCCCTTTGCTGCGCTAGTTGTCATGCCGTGTCTGCTGGCATGAGAACGAGGCTCCCATTGGAGCCTATGGAAGCGCGCTCTCATGAGCGCAATGCTTCCGTGCAATGTGAACAGAAGGTTGCATTCGCATTACACCTAACTCGCAATACCAGTGCACATTTGTGTATTACAAAGTGGAGCGCAAATATCACTTTAGCAAAGTAATCTGGCCCTAAATCTTTTTGAGGGCGTTATGGATCTACTTTTTTTTTTTTGTATAAGTACAAAATCATGGGATAAACAGGGTTGAAGCATTTAATAGTGCACTATTAAAATACTGTAGCTCATTAGAATATACCATCACTTTTCTGTCCCTTTATTGGTTTAGGCTCAGATGTGTGAACCAAAAATTAAAATTTGAATTTTAGGATATTTACTACCCAAAATAGATTCTATTTGAATTGGGGAGAAGACAGCTGGATTCCTCAACCTGTTTGACCTCATAATGAAATAAAGCTTATTAGAAGTGTTAGCCTTACTAAATCAATCTGCTATAACTGTAGAAGCTGTTTAATATAAGTATATTTTGGCAATGTATACTTTTGGAACAATCAACATAATGGTTATTTATATTATTTGTTTCTTGCAGAATTTTCCGATAAGTCCATTCAAGGAATGTGAGTCATTTTTAATCAAGATGACACTTTTAGGAGGGGAAAATTCAGATTATGACTACAGTGCCCTAAGTTGTGCTTCTGATGCCTCATTTAACCAAAGCTTCTATGCAGAGACTGAATCTCTTAAAGGAATTTTTTACAGAAGGGCCCAACTACTACATCCAGCAGATGATATCTTTAAAAATTCTCACTTAGAAGATCGCAAGCACCACGCCATTATAAATGTTGGGGGCATCAGGTATTTACTGCCGTGGACAACACTGGATGAATTCCCCATGACTCGTCTTGGGCAGCTTAAAATGTGCAACAATTTTGATGAGATTTTAAGCATATGTGATGACTATGATGTAACTTGCAATGAGTTTTTCTTTGATCGTAACCCTGGAGCCTTCAGAACTATTTTGACTTTTCTGCGTGTTGGGAAGCTGCGACTTTTGAGGGAGATGTGCGCGCTCTCTTTCCAGGAAGAGCTGCTTTACTGGGGTATCGAGGAGAACAGTCTGGAGTGGTGCTGCAAGAGGAGATACATTCAAAAAATGGAAGAATTTGCTGAGCTGAACTTGAGGGAAGATGAGTTGATAGAGAATGAAAACTCATCGGAGCCTGAGGAAGAGAGCCGGTTTGACAAGTGCATGCGCCACTTACATAACATGGTGGAGAAGCCACAGTCTGGACTTCCTGGAAAAATCTTTGCCTGTTTGTCCGTACTGTTTGTGACCATCACTGCTGTAAATCTGTCTATCAGTACAATGCCAGACCTAAGAGAGGAAGAAGAAAAAGTAAGGTTTATTATTTTATATTTAAACATAAAACTTTCCTATCCCACAAATACTTTCACTCAACAAATAATTTGACACTTTAATTTTTATTTTTTTCAAATGTTCCAGTTGGCCTCTAATTCAGCATGTAATTTAAAAAGTATGTTTGCTAAGCAAATTTAGGTCCTAGCCTTAAAGATACCTGATTATAATATATTTTGTGCTTTTAACACCTAATGTGTTAAAGCGAATAGTGTGTTTTTTTAACTTGTATTTCTATGTTAATTAAAATTAGGTTTTTAACATCTGTGGTATTTTTATATTTAAATTTAGCCCTACGTTTTTGTTAACAAAATATTTATTTTTTATTGTAAACCTAATGGCACTAGGATGTTTTAGACTGAAAGGGACACTGAACCCAATTTTTTTTCTTTCTTGATTCAGATAGAGCATGACATTTTAAGCAACTTTCTAATTTACTCCTATTATCACATTTTCTTCATTCTCTTGGTATCTTTACTTGAAATGCAAGAATGTAAGTTTAGATGCCGGCCCATTTTTGGTGAACAACCTGGGTTGTTCTTACTGATTGGTGGATAAATTCATCCACTAATAAAAAAGTGCTGTCCAGAGTCCTGAATAAAAAAAAAGCTTAGATGCCTTCTTTTTCAAATAAATATAGCAAGAGAACAAAGAAAATTTGATAATAGGAGTAAATTAGAAAGTTGCTTAAAATTGCATGCTCTATCTGAATCACAAAAGAAAAAATTTGGGTTCAGTGTCCCTTTAACTAAATACACAGATGTCAGTATAGTTTTAAAATGACACAATTTGCCTTGTTCCTAGATGAGACAGACCATATAAATAGAAAATATAAAGTGACTAGAAGAATGAAAGGGATATTTCAGTGTAAAAATAAAATGTTCTATTTTAATACAGCATTTAATTTCTAAACAAATATCTTCTTTTATTATAAATGTATCACCTTCAAAAGGGTTAAACACTTAGGGGCCAATTTATTATAGTGCGAGCGGACATGATACGATGTAGCGTATCATATCCACCGCACATCGATAAATGCCGACAGCATATGCTGTCGGCATTTATCATTGCACAAGCAGTTCTTGTGAACTGCTTGTGCAATGCCGCCCTCCTTGCAGATTCACAGCCAATTGGCTGCTAGCAGGGGGTCTCAATCAACCTGATTGTATTCAAACGGGTTAATTTCTGTCTGCGGCCTCAGAGCAGGAGTACAAGTTATGGAGCAGCAGTCTTTAGAAGGCTTGTGCAGAAACAGGGGCATCAAGCTCCATACAGAGCTTGATAAATCAGCCCCATAGTTGCAGTTGCACTCCAGGAACACTTATATTCTGCTCAAGCTGAGCATACGACCTGTGCTTGGCCACACACATGAATGCCTGCACCTGATTGTCTCAGCTATATCCTTATCAGGAGTGATACATGAGCACAAACTCTGAGGTAGTCCAGCAGAGTGTGTAATGATGCATACAGTCCAGCAGAGTGTGTAATGATGCATACAGTCCAGCAGAGTATGTAATGATGCATACGGTCCAGCAGATTGTGTAATGATGCATACAGTCCAGCAGAGTGTGTAATGATGCATACGGTCCAGCAGAGTGTGTAATGATGCATACGGTCCAGCAGATTGTGTAATGATGCATACAGTCCAGCAGAGTATGTAATGATGCATACGGTCCAGCAGAGTGTGTAATGATGCATTCGGTCCAGCAGAGTGTGTAATGATGCATACAGTCCAGCAGAGTGTGTAATGATGCATACGGTCCAGCAGAGTGTGTAATGATGCATACAGTCTAGCAGAGTGTGTAATGATGCATACAGTCCAGCAGAGTGTGTAATGATGCATACAGTCCAGCAGAGTGTGTAATGATGCATACGGTCCAGCAGATTGTGTAATGATGCATACAGTCCAGCAGAGTGTGTAATGATGCATACGGTCCAGCAGATTGTGTAATGATGCATACAGTCCAGCAGAGTGTGTAATGATGCATACAGTCCAGCAGAGTGTGTAATGATGCATAAAGTCCAGCAGAGTGTGTAATGATGCATACGGTCCAGCAGAGTGTGTAAAGATGCATACGGTCCAGCAGAGTGTGTAATGATGCATAGGGTCCAGCAGAGTGTGTAATGATGCATACGGTCAAGCAGAGTGTGTAATGATGCATACGGTCCAGCAGAGTGTGTAATGATGCATACGGTCCAGCAGATTGTGTAATGATGCATACAGTCCAGCAGAGTATGTAATGATGCATACGGTCCAGCAGAGTGTGTAATGATGCATACGGTCCAGCAGATTGTGTAATGATGCATACAGTCCAGCAGAGTATGTAATGATGCATACGCATACAGTCCAGCAGAGTGTGTAATGATGCATACAGTCCAGCAGAGTGTGTAATGATGCATACGGTCCAGCAGATTGTGTAATGATGCATACAGTCCAGCAGAGTGTGTAATGATGCATACGGTCCAGCAGAGTGTGTAATGATGCATACGGTCCAGCAGAGTGTGTAATGATGCATACAGTCCAGCAGAGTGTGTAATGATGCATACAGTCCAGCAGAGTGTGTAATGATGCATACGGTCCAGCAGAGTGTGTAATGATGCATACGGTCCAGCAGAGTGTGTAATGATGCATACAGTCCAGCAGAGTGTGTAATGATGCATAAAGTCCAGCAGAGTGTGTAATGATGCATACGGTCCAGCAGAGTGTGTAATGATGCATACGGTCCAGCAGAGTGTGTAATGATGCATACAGTCCAGCAGAGTGTGTAATGCTGCATACAGTCCAGCAGAGTGTGTAATGATGCATACAGTCCAGCAGAGTGTGTAATGATGCATACGGTCCAGCAGATTGTGTAATGATGCATACAGTCCAGCAGAGTGTGTAATGATGCATACGGTCCAGCAGAGTGTGTAATGATGCATACGGTCCAGCAGAGTGTGTAATGATGCATACAGTCCAGCAGAGTGTGTAATGATGCATACAGTCCAGCAGAGTGTGTAATGATGCATACGGTCCAGCAGATTGTGTAATGATGCATACAGTCCAGCAGAGTATGTAATGATGCATACGGTCCAGCAGAGTGTGTAATGATGCATACGGTCCAGCAGATTGTGTAATGATGCATACAGTCCAGCAGAGTATGTAATGATGCATACGCATACGGTCCAGCAGAGTGTGTAATGATGCATACAGTCCAGCAGAGTGTGTAATGATGCATACGGTCCAGCAGAGTGTGTAATGATGCATACAGTCTAGCAGAGTGTGTAATCATGCATACAGTCCAGCAGAGTGTGTAATGATGCATACAGTCCAGCAGAGTGTGTAATGATGCATACGGTCCAGCAGATTGTGTAATGATGCATACAGTCCAGCAGAGTGTGTAATGATGCATACGGTCCAGCAGAGTGTGTAATGATGCATACGGTCCAGCAGATTGTGTAATGATGCATACAGTCCAGCAGAGTGTGTAATGATGCATACAGTCCAGCAGAGTGTGTAATGATGCGTAAAGTCCAGCAGAGTGTGTAATGATGCATACGGTCCAGCAGAGTGTGTAATGATGCATACGGTCCAGCAGAGTGTGTAATGATGCATACGGTCCAGCAGAATGTGTAATGATGCATACGGTCAAGCAGAGTGTGTAATGATGCATACGGTCCAGCAAAGTGTGTAATGATGCATACGGTACAGCAGAGTGTGTAATGATGCATACAGTCCAGCAGCGTGTGTAATGATGCATACAGTCCAGCAGAGTGTGTAATGATGCATACGGTCCAGCAGAGTGTGTAATGATGCATACGGTCCAGCAGAATGTGTAATGATGCATACGGTCCAGCAGAGTGTGTAATGATGCATACGGTCCAGCAGAGTGTGTAATGATGCATACGGTCCAGCAGAGTGTGTAATGATGCATACGGTCCAGCAGAGTGTGTAATGATGCATACGGTCCAGCAGAGTGTGTAATGATGCATACGGTCCAGCAGAGTGTGTAATGATGCATACAGCCCAGCAGAGTGTGTAATGATGCATACAGTCCAGCTGAGTGTGTAATGATGCATACGGTCCAGCAGAGTGTGTAATGATGCATACAGTCCAGCAGAGTGTGTAATGATGCATACAGTCCAGCAGAGTGTGTAATGATGCATACAGTCCAGCAGAGTGTGTAATGATGCATACGGTCCAGCAGAGTGTGTAATGATGCATACGGTCCAGCAGATTGTGTAATGATGCATACAGTCCAGCAGAGTGTGTAATGATGCTTACGGTCCAGCAGAGTGTGTAATGATGCATACGGTCCAGCAGAGTGTGTAATGATGCATACGGTCCAGCAGAGTGTGTAATGATGCATACGGTCCAGCAGAGTGTGTAATGATGCATACAGTCCAGCAGAGTGTGTAATGATGCATACAGTCCAGCAGATTGTGTAATGATGCATACAGTCCAGCAGAGTGTGTAATGATGCATACGGTCCAGCAGATTGTGTAATGATGCATACAGTCCAGCAGAGTGTGTAATGATGCATACGGTCCAGAAGAGTGTGTAATGATGCATACAGTCCAGCAGAGTGTGTAATGATGCATACGGTCCAGCAGAGTATGTAATGATGCATACGGTCCAGCAGAGTGTGTAATGATGCATACGGTCCAGCAGAGTGTGTAATGATGCATACGGTCCGGCAGATTGTGTAATGATGCATACAGTCCAGCAGAGTGTGTAATGATGCATACGGTCCAGCAGAGTGTGTAATGATGCATACGGTCCAGCAGAGTGTGTAATGATGCATACGGTCCAGCAGAGTGTGTAATGATGCATACAGTCTAGCAGAGTGTGTAATGATGCATACGGTCCAGCAGAGTGTGTAATGATGCATACGGTCCAGCAGAGTGTGTAATGATGCATACGGTCCAGCGAACAAACAGATCTGCTGGCCATATGCAGTGACAGCATGCGGACAGCTTCTCCAGTTGAGAAACTGTCTGCATGCCATTTGATACAATGGGGCCCTATGTATTTAATCCCTTTGCAGGGGATAAAGAAACTTGTTTAAAAATAAAATGTTCTAATAAAATCTTTATACTAGACTCTCCCTTTAAAAATACTAGTTTATGGATATATTTATTTATTTTTGCAGCTAAATATTGTAGTGCAATTCTTCCAGCTAGCACTTCCACTTTTTCCACTTCACAGACTTCCCTGGTTGCTTGGTGAATGTGCTCCATGGAGAGAGAGAGAGAGAGAGAGAGAGAGAGAGAGAGAGAGAGAGAGAGAGAGAGAGAGAGAGCGCTGTACCTATGTATATACTAATAAAGCTGAGCTTGTAAATGAGCTACAGGGAACAGAAATAGGTAGTATGCCGGTAACCCTGTTTATTGCATCATGTTTGTCTTAGGATGTCATTTAATCTGTTTCAATGACAATGGGGCCCATTTATCAAGCTTGAAGGCCCGTGTTTCTGGCGAATCTTCAGACTCGCCAGAAACACCAGTTATGAAGCAACGGTCACAAAGACAGCTGCTCCATAACCCTGTCCGCCTGCTCTGATGAGGCGGACAGGGTTGATTGACACCCCCCTGCTGGCAGCCCATTGGCCGCGAGTCTACAGGGGGGTGGCGTTGCACCAGCAGCTCTTGTGAGGTGCTGGTGCAATGCTGAATACAGAGAGTATATTGCTCTCCGCATTCAGTGAGGTCTTGCGGACCTGATCCGCAATGTCGGATCAGGTCCGCAAGACCTTTGATAAATAGGCCCCAATAGATTTAAGATAAGATGAGAGATGAAGACATCTTTATTGATTTAGTATAATAATTAAATTAACTTAAATTAAAGTCAAAATTAAACTTAAATGGATAGGAAAGAGCATGATATTTTTGCAACTTTCTATTGTAACTTTGTATTTCTATTATTAGTTTTGCTTAGTTATCTTGGTATCCTTCTTTAAAGGCTAATTCGCTTCATTCTTTAGATATCCTTTGTGGAAAAATCGCAATGCACATGATTGAGCCAATCACACGATGCATCTATGTGCAGCCACCAATCAGCACTACTGAGCCTATCTAGATATGCCTTTCAGCAAAGGATATCAAGAGAATTAAGCAAATTAGATAATAGAAGTAAATTAGAAAGATGTTTAAAATTGCATGCTCTATCTAAATCATGAAAGAAAAAATTTGGGTTTCATGTCTCTTTAAACACCCCTTCTTTTGTGCAAAAAAAATGTGCTTGTCTCACATTCACTACAAATCCAAAACTCATATTATGTAAAACATGATGCAAATAAAAAAAATGTTGGTATAGGCAATTTGCAGCATTTTAGAAGCTTAGGTTAAAGAATTTGGTATCTAGTCTCTCTACGGAGTGTAGGACAAAGCTACATTTTTACAAAAAGCAAGAGGTTTAAAGGGACAGTCTAGTCCAAAACAAATTTTAATTATTCAGATAGGGCATGTAATTTTAAACAATTTTCCAATTTACTTATATCACCAATTTTGCTTTGTTCTCTTGGTATTCTTAGTTGAAATCTAGGAGGTTAATTTGCTAATTTCTAAGCCCTTGAAGGCTGCCTCTTAGCTCAGGGCATTTTGACAGTTGTTCACCACTAGAGGGTGTTAGTTCATGTGTTTCATATAGATAACACTGTGCTCACGCACGTGGAGTTCCTAGGAGTCAGCACTGATTGGCTAAAATGCAAGTCTGTCAAAAGAACTGAAATAAGGGGCAGTTTGCAGAGGCTTAGATACAAGATAATCACAGAGGTAAAAAGTTTATGAATATAACTGTGTTGGTCATGCAAAACTAGGGAATGGGTAATAAAGGCATTATCTATCTTTTAAAACAATAAATATTATGGTGTAGACTGTCCCTTTAATGCCTATTTAAGCACACAGTAAGGCCTATCTTTCTGAACATGCTGGCATAAAAGGTTCACAAGCAGGGAACCTGTGTATTTGTGTTTGCAGACAACAAACCATTGGGAATCCATCACCTACAAATGAAAATTTAAATGTGCAAGCATTGGCTTTTGTGTAAAGAGACTGAGAGAGGATAAGGAGATCTACTCCTCCTGCATACTCAGCCCATTTCAATGGGCACATTCTTGAGAACAATAAGTGATAGCCCACTTATTTTTGTCCTGTTGCAAATTGCATTGTTCTAGTGCCTTTTATTAGTAGAATCAGCAAGCTGGTTTTAGTAAAAGCTATACATTAGATAATAAACTTAAACATATTTGCCAGTGAAAGAAAGTGCTAAATATTATAAAGGGGACATATTTCAAAGTTCTGATCCTCAACTATGAAAATGTTTTAGTTGATCTTCTGAATGATAACTTTTACTTTAATGATTTGGGATTTATGCTGCATTTAATTTAAGGCACACTGAAGGCAAACTTTTTTAATGTACAAGAGCAGCTGTTAAACAAATTAAACTATTGCTTTGCATGGAAAATGTAAATAAACATATAACACGTTGAAATGAATCAGAAAGTACGTTTGTGTACAACTGATAGCTAGGTATCTAATGCTTGACATGTCCCTTTAATTGGATGCTGTGGTGTGGGCAACATTTTAACTTAAAAATACTGGTCCTTCTAATGCATTAAAAATAGTAATTTTTGGTAATATTTTCCACTGCTTCTGCATGAAATAGAATAGGAAGATGATGCTTTGAATATTAAAGGACATGATATTCAAAATTGTTCTCTGATCTATCTTGAAGATAATGTTTGAAATATTATATTTATTTATTTTAAATGGAAGTTTCTGTGCTAAAAAATCTAATTTGTTACGTGTCCTTATCAGCCAGTAAGCAGGACTACACAGCCATGCACTTACTGTTAGTTTCACTTTAAATTTAAACACTGTTTACTTAACCTTCTCCATGCAAAACATATTTTTAATATGTTTACCTGCTAACCTTCAACCGCCTAATTGGACATAGGTACTATATCACACAGTACTTTGCCTAGAGTATACTGTTGACGTAGTACATAAGTCCAACCTCATGCTGTGGTCTCCGCTATCAGCTTTGACAACGAAGACTGCAGTCAGAGGCAGAAGCCATCTGCCTTTATATGGTAAGGAAGACATTAACACTCTGTGTCACTGTCTGTATCGGCTTGTGGTTATGCCGTTCATTCCTTGGCATCTCCGCAAAGGTTTTTTTAGCCCTGCAGAATCTGTTGGCGCTTTAGAAATAACCGATAATAATAATAAAATAATAATAAATGCCGTGGGTGGTGTGGGAGGACAGGAGGGAGGTGGGTGGGCGTCACATCAAAGAAGGGGGAGGGAGGGGAGGGTTCCCTACACTACAGCAAAACAGTTTGGTAAGGTGGGAGGGAAGGGGTCCCCTACAGAAAAGTGTGATGGCAGGCTGCAGGGGGTCAATATCTATGAACGCTTCAAGGGGAAAAGGGGAGAGTTGATCGCTACACTACAGAAACATTTTTTTTAAATTAATAAATACAGTTGAAAATATGTTAAAAAATGTATAAACTATGTACTGGTAGACAGCTGCCAGTATCTAAGATGGTGGCTTCTAGGGAGATGGGAGAGGGTTAGAGAGCTGTTTGGGAGGAAGCAGGGAGGTAGGAGGGTTGAGGAGGGAACCCTACATAGAAATAAAAATAAAAAAACAAAAAAAAATGCCCTTAACCTGCATACCGGTCTGCCAATCCATAAGATGGTGGTGACTAGGTGGGGGTGAGGGAGGGAAGAGAGATGTTTAGGAGGCATAAGGGGGTGGGAGGTGTCAGGTGGAAGTGTAATCTCTACACTACAACTAAAATTAACTTTACCAGCTGCCTGATTAACCCTTTCACTGTCGGTAATATTAGAAGTGTGGTGCATAGTTGCAATTAGTGAGCTTTTTATTAACATAAAGCAATGGCAAAGCCATGCATGTCTGCTATTCATGAACAAACTATTTGTGTTATGACTCTACATGCGGTATGTAAATAATTTCAGTAAGAAACCCAAAGTTGTTGAAAAAGTTAACAATTTTTTTAACAGGATCGCATTTGGCGGTGAAAATGTGCCATAAAATATACCAAAAGGGGCATAGATCAATACCTTGGGGTGTTGTTTAAATGGAGCGATAGCAAACATGCTAAGAATTCTCCAAAACTTTGGGAAAGCTTTTCTCTAAATTACTGGTCCAGAAGGGGTTAATGAAAATAACAATTTAGAGTACTATGTCCCTTTAAATCTTTCCTGCAGAAATTAGGTTTAATTTGCCAGCTTACAGTTATTAGTGTAATGTTTCTTTAAGAAACTTTAAAAATAGTTTAAAAAAATAATATTTATAGCACACTGAATATTAGTAGGCGGTCTCCTACATGCTTTTATTGAGATAAAACAGTGTTTGTACATTTGTTCTTAGTTGTTTGTATCTTATACATTACCCCAAGTATATTCAGCATATGATTGAGTATGGCTGTGGACAGTTTAAGCCATGTTGTCCCAGCTTAATTGCTTTCTGCAAAAGCTCAAATTGTATCTACAGAAAACACTGTGAGAATGAGTCTTTCTTTTTTGTTTTTAGAATCTTAAGGTTATGATTTTTGTCTTCCATAAAAGTATATCATACCCTGATGTTCTGTAGAGATGCTATATCACTGACTAGCTAACTATAGTGTGGTCATCTTTTTTGGCTAGATACAATATTTATATTGGTTTTCTCTTTCTCTTCATAATGAGTTATTTGAATAGTAATATTTTCATGGGAAGGAAATGTGTGGGGTTCAACATAAGACTATATCTACAGGCATCTACAATAAAAACTTGTTATGCTTACTTACCATTTGGACTTTTGTAATCCTTTATTATACCGAAATTCTGAGTCAGATGACTAAGCATTTAAGCACCAATAAATAGCTACTAGGTCAACTGTCAGGTTCATCACACAATGTTCTTAAAATGTTATTTAACTGCAATATAGACTTTTGTGACTGCTATCCTCAACACACTTATGCAGGCCAATGTAAAGTTGTAATCTTTTTTTAGATGTGGTTTTAGTTGCTTCTCCTTAGATGTACAGTTAGCCAACTTTCATTTTATGTGTAGAAATTAACTGTTTTACTTTGCTAACCACTTGTTATTTTTTGATCTAATAGATTCTAATTTTTGTCTGTTTTTTTTAGGGGGAATGCTCTAAAATGTGCTACAATATTTTCATTGTGGAATCTGTTTGTGTTGGCTGGTTTTCTCTTGAATTTCTGCTGCGCTTCATTCAGGCTCCGAGCAAGTTTGCATTTTTAAGAAGGCCACTCAACCTCATTGACATTGTAGCCATATTGCCATATTACATTACGCTGATTGTGGACCACACATCAGCTGAACAGAAGAGGCCAGGTTCTGGGAACAGTTATTTGGACAAAGTGGGTTTGGTGCTGCGCATCCTCCGTGCCTTGAGAATCTTGTACGTGATGCGCCTTGCCAGGCACTCATTGGGCCTACAAACTTTGGGACTAACTGCCAGACGTTGTACGCGAGAGTTTGGACTATTGCTTCTCTTCCTTTGCGTAGCCATTGCCCTTTTTGCTCCCTTGCTTTACTTAATAGAAAATGAGATGGCAGACTCACAGGAATTCACCAGTATCCCTGCATGTTATTGGTGGGCAGTTATCACCATGACTACAGTGGGTTATGGTGACATGGTGCCCAGGAGCATACCAGGCCAGGTGGTAGCCCTTAGCAGCATTCTGAGCGGCATCCTATTAATGGCATTTCCAGTGACTTCCATTTTCCATACATTCTCTCGTTCATATATTGAACTGAAGCAAGAGCAAGAGAGAATGATTTGCAGGAGAGCACAGCTGCTGATGAAGACTAAATCTCAGATGAACGATATCTCTCATGGGAATGAAATATTATTTGACAGCTTGTCTTCCGAGGCAAAGGACACTGACTAAATTATTTGGAAAGTTGGAATGCATAGCTGCTTCTTTATAGCTTTGCTTGAGTATTGTTTGCTGAGAAAGCACATTAAAGCTTATGTTACTTAAAGTCAGAATTAAACTTTCATAATTCGTAAGAGCACTTTATCATATTAAACTTTTAGTATACTATATTAAATGAAGAACATATATTGGTAGGTTCAGGAGCAGCAATGCACTGCTGGAACCTAGCTGGTGATTGGTGGCTACATCCATTTGTCATTGGCTTGCCAGATGGGTCCAGCTACTCTTGGGCCTACTCTTCAAAAAAAGGCTTGAAAGAGAAAAAACAATCTTGATAATAAAAGTTAAATGGAGAGTTATTTAAAATGTCATGCTCTGAATCATGAAAGTTTGGTTTTTACTTTACTAGCCTTTAATGGATGAGGTTACTGATTTTAAGGGCCTTAAATAGACCAGGGTTTAAGTCCATCTGAGATGAAGTACAGCTGGATCAGTCAATGAAAATAAGATAATGATTGACCCGCCTGGGCTTGTATGGATTATCTTGAATTCCTGGTCTCTTGGGAGTCTGGGAGAATGTTGCTTTATTTAAAAAAAAAACAATCTTACCTGTATAAGTGTACTGAGTGTTACTAAACATACAAATCTTTTGGTATGTCTTTCAAGTTGCTTCAATACTTGGTCTTCCAGTTTAACCATATTACCAATTATATACACATCAAGTGATATAAACTTAAGATGATCAACAAATGATGGTTACAATGGCTAAAGCTGGGTAGATTTCACTTTTGACAAGCACATATTTTAATAAGACATCCAGGTGTATTTAATCATATTCTCATATTTAGTATTTATTATGCAGTAGCATATGTTGAAAGGGCTGGTCCCAAAATATATAGAGAGTTAATTAGTTTTATTCTAAATTCACTGTAAAATAACAACTGATCTCTGAACAGCATATAAATGTAATATCTTTTATTTTTGTTTCAATGAAGAAAAGTTAAAAACAGGATCAAATCATATTTTTTTGTCATAATTTATTTTATTTATATGAAATCTGTAGCTATATGTATAGACAGATGTAAGAATATGAATTGTGCTTAATAAAGTGGCAAATATGTCTTTCCATAAATATTGTGTATAAAGAATGCAGAAACCCATATGGAAGATTAGATCGGAATGACTCATTGGGAAACACAGATGTTTGTTACTCAGTTAGCGTGGATGCAGCCATCAACATGACAGTGATAACAATAAGTCGAGATCTGCAGTGGGCTAATTAAGTAAAGTGATTGTAATAAAAGGAAAACAAGCTTATCTTTTTTTTTACGAAAAAAGACAACTATTGTACACTTAAAGGGCCATAATACCCAAATGTTTAAACACTTGAAAGTGATGCAGTATAGCTGTAAAAAGTTGACTAGAAAATATCTCCTGAACATCTCTATGTAAAAAAGAAAGATAGTTTACCTCAAAAGTTCCTCAGTAGCCACCTCCCATTGTAAAGGATTTCTAAGCAGCATTTTAGTGTGTCTGTCCTGGGACAGCTTAGGGGATGAGCCTCATACACTCTCATATTATTTCCCTATTCAGCTTACTATGAAATCTCGTGAGAGTTAAGTCAAATCTCATGAGATCACAGTAAAAGAGTTCATGACCTCAGCACTGCTGATGCTGATTGGCTGCTGTTCATTTCTTCATTTTTTTTTTACCTGCAGCTGGGAGCAGCTGAGTATAACTTTTTACACAGAACTTACTCTGCTGAGCTGAGGAAATTGTGAGGTAAAATATCTTCCTTTTTTACATAGAGATGCTCAGGTGATATTTTCCTGTCAGCTTTTTACAGTTATACTGCATCAGTTTCAAGTGATTTAGCATATGAGTATTATGTCCCTTTAAGCTCAAAATTAAGAAAATCTGGTATGATCTTGCATTTGCAATATGTAACCTAGTAGAAAATAAAAGGGGGTCAATACATAGGAAGAAAGTGTGAAATATACTCCAAAATACTACATCATGGACTATAACCAGTCAAATTTTGCTTAAAGGGACGGTCTAGTCAAAATTAAACTTTCATGATTCAGATAGGGCATGCAATTTTAAACAATTTTTGTATTCACTTTTATCATCACATTTGCTTTGTTCACTTGATAGTCTTAGTTGAAAGCTAAACCTAGGTAGGCTCATATGCTAATTTTAAGCCCTTGAAGGTCGCCTCTTATCTCAATGCATTGATAGTTTTTCACAGATTGAGGGTGTTAGTTAATGTGTGCCATATAAATAAAATTGCGCTCAGGCCCGTGAAGTTACTTATGAGAAGGCAATGATTGGCTAAAATGCAAGTCTGTCAAAAGAACTGAAATTAGGGTACAGTCTGCAGAGGCTTAGATACAAGGTAATCACAGAGGTAAAAAGTGTATTACTATAACAATGTTGGTTATGCAGAACTGGGGAATGGGTAATAAAGGGTTTATCTATCTTTTTAAACATTAAAAATTGTGGAGTAGACTGTCCCTTTAAAGGGACGAGAGTCAAAATTAAACTTTTGTGATCCAGAGATTCAGATACAGCACACAATTTTAAGAGACTTTATATTTACTATTGGCGCACACTTCATATCCTTATTCTATGACATATCTACCCAGTAACTAAAAAACACATTGTTAAAAAATGTTGATAAAAAAAACACAATTCCTTTATATCCTCATAAATGCTACAACAAATAAGTATTGACTGCATGTACTGTATATAAGTCTGTGTGTATGTGTGGAAGACTTTCCCTACAGAGTAACTCTATTCTTAAAAGACTTCCCAATAGGCTGGGATACTCAGTGGGACTTAATGCTACAACTAACAATATACTACACAGTGACAAATATATACTGTATATAAAAAAGCCAGTATCTGAATAATCCAATCATGTCAAATATCAGGGAGAATTGTCTATGACCATAGAATCATAAAACAAAGGCAGGCAAAGGGCTTTAACATTGAGATACACGCGTACATATCACTAAAGATATATATGTGTACATTTGTGTATATATATATATATATATATATATATATATATATATATATATATATATATATATATATATATATATATATATATATATATATATATATATAGACTTCAATGTAGTGCACTCTCACTTGCCAACCCAGACACAGACCAGGGTGCTTAACGGAATGAATAATCTGAATATGAATAAGCACTCGCTGGATTTCAAAACCACAAAAATTTATTCGGCAGTGACATTTCGGGGCATTCACCCCTTCCTCAGACAACCCAAAATGTGAAACAAGCAGTGTTAAATAATGACTCAAACTCCTCCCCCATCAAATTTCAGCCAATCAAAGTACATCCAGAGCAAACAATAAGGGATGTAGATTAAACAAACAACAATTACATTCCTGTATAATGTCAACAAAAGTGTATATTCTTAAAAAGCATATGTGTAGTATATCACTATATAATGTAATGTAATAGTGTATCAGTGACAATATAGTGGGTGGCTATGGAATATGTCAACAGAAGATAGAAAATAAATCTGTCTACTTATAATATACTCTGTAATTAAAACTTGAGGTGTTCACAGGGCTTATTGTTACCATGAGCAGTGGCTTATTTATATCACATATAATGTACACGGATACATTTATAATGTACACGGAGACATTTAATCACTTGGCTGCAAATCAACTTACTATTCATAAGAAGCATCTACTCTAGAAAATCCTCAAAGTGTATGGGTATTCCGCCATTAGCTAACACGCTAACCGCTGCGTGGTCTGAGGGGGCGTGTCATCATCCGGGTTAACAACTTGGACCACTCCCGGAGATCAATGCCCTAAGCGTTGTTATGCGTTGTCATAGCAACCTACCGTGACGTCACCAAACACGCCAGAGAGAGGCCAAAATGCATATGTCTGCAGTAGATCACCATGGCAACCCACCAAACACTTTAACGATATAAAGATCAGTACATAAGCCTCACTAATGTCACAATCTGACCGCATCATGCTAAACTACTTGGGAGATTGCTTGTATGACAACTACCTACGCGGTAGCTATAGACTATCTCATCGCGAGTTATCCAGTGCTAGATCTATCCGCAGTCATGATGAGTAAAACTAGTTGGTACATAATATAATCTAAACAGATCTCTAGAACTATAGTAGATGTAATTAAATATTCTAGAGGGGACCATTATATCAAAAAATTGAGGAGTATATGGCCATAATTTATACAATCAGAATCTAGCGCCAATCTCAATTATGAGCCGTCTGTGATAGTGCTACAAAGGCCAAAAAATAAGCTAAGGATTGGATCAAATCTGTCCTGCTAAGTGCATAATGGCTGATTCCCTAGTTACTCACGAAAGGGAAAATCACAGAGAGTGGTGAGGATAATCTAAAGCCTGTGATTTCTTAATAGGGGTCTGAGCATGTAAACTGGTGATATATACAGGACACCACATATGTCTAAAACAACTCAAGGCTAGAGTAACCAAATGGATAAAATAATGGGATCATATGGCATTATATCACTAGGGTCCTACCTGAGAGTGGAACTTCGTAACTCCTAGAGTATGGTATTACCTGATATCTTTAGTAGGTAGGCTACGTTTAGATTCTTAATATATCCACAAGGATTTAATAAAGTGTACATGGACTCTCATTAATAAATGGGATGTTTAGAGACATCCTCCCAGTTATGACTCAAGGATAGGTGCTATAAGAAGCAATGCCAGTCCACATTTGCATTCAATCCACCTGGTTGCACAGTTCCAAGTCTATGGATCCACTTAGCCTCAATTTGTAGGAGCTTCTTCTTTCTGTTGCCTCCCCGTATCAAAGGTGGCACATGATCAATAAGTATGAAGCGCAAGTCCTTCACAGTGTGGTTCATCTGTAAAAAGTGGCGTGCCACTGGTTGTTCCGATGTGCCATCTTTGAGTGCAATCCTGATGGCACTCCGATGGTTAGCCATCCTCTTTTTAATGTCATCATCCGTCTTACCGACGTAATACAATCCACATGTACAATTCAACAGGTAGACCACAAATGGAGTAGAGCAAGTAAGATGATGTTGGATCTTAAAACTCTGATTGGTATGTGGATGATGGAAGGTTTTGCTCTGTATCATCGAATTGCACGTTGTGCATCCAAGGCACTTCAGATACAGCACACAATTTTAAGAGACTTTATATTTACTATTGGCGCACACTTCATATCCTTATTCTATGACATATCTACCCAGTAACTAAAAAACACATTGTTAAAAAATGTTGATAAAAAAAACACAATTCCTTTATATCCTCATAAATGCTACAACAAATAAGTATTGACTGCATGTACTGTATATAAGTCTGTGTGTATGTGTGGAAGACTTTCCCTACAGAGTAACTCTATTCTTAAAAGACTTCCCAATAGGCTGGGATACTCAGTGGGACTTAATGCTACAACTAACAATATACTACACAGTGACAAATATATACTGTATATAAAAAAGCCAGTATCTGAATAATCCAATCATGTCAAATATCAGGGAGAATTGTCTATGACCATAGAATCATAAAACAAAGGCAGGCAAAGGGCTTTAACATTGAGATACACGCGTACATATCACTAAAGATATATATGTGTACATTTGTATATATATATATATATATATATATATATGTAATTACAGACATATACAAATATAAACACATAAAGATATATATGTGCATTGGAGCCCTTTGCTGTTAAGTAGATGAAAATATGTAAAAGCATAACTATGCAATATTCATATTTAATAAAGGTTTTAACTATGTATTTACTGTAAATATTTCACATTCCAATGTTCTGCACATAGCAGAATATGTTCTATGTACTTGCAAATAGATATTCCTATATATATATGAGTATATCTATATATATATATATATATATAATCATGCATATATATATATATATATATACTGTATATATGGGTATATATATATATTGTATCAAAATACCATCAGATATATGTAGAAATATGTATTTATGAATAAACATAACATATTCTGCATAAAAAGAACATTGGAATATGTTGGGTTAGCGCAAATGAAAATATGTAATCGTGTTTACGCAAGACTGGGGTGTTACGTTTTTTTCCACTTTTTTTGCTCCATTGACTTCTATAGGGGAATACGTGAACACGCATGCGATATTCTAACTTCAGATTTTTGCACTAGTCGGGTTACAGCTGGAGCGAAAACAGTTTACTTTCAATTCATAATTTCAACTCATAATATGAGCGCAAAAATCTTACTTCTAGTGCAATCAATGTTCAAAGGCAAAAGCTATTTGAGTAATTGAAGGGATATGATTGTGTTTGTTGTTCTTCAGGAAAGATAGCATTGCTCGCTTTTGTTCTTCTCCAGCCTCTCCTGCCTTATCTCCATCTTCCCATGACACGATCGCTTGCGGCCAGCTTTGTTTTCTTAGGCTTTAGTTGTGCTGGGATGATTCATCTCATAGAACCTGGCCTGAACCAATGGTTGTTTTGCACTTTATTTAATCACCAAGAGATAGTGTGAGAAAAGGTCATTGTGTTCTGTTTTACTACAAAGACATTTTAAGGGACAGTAAACACATTGAGATTTTTATATAAAATCTTTAGTTATATCTAATAAAACACACTTGCAATAATTTTTCATTATTTTGCCCACTTTTATTTCATTTAGCAGTGAAAATTGAGCAATTTCTAATTCTCAGAACTTGATATGCACCCTACTCAATGCTAACCCTGCTACATATTGTCCCTAATGGGCTTTGCCAGCTAACAACTTCAAATCAATGCATTGTTTAGTAACTTTATGGCTGTGGGTAGCCTTATTGTCTGTGAACTAAAGTCCAGATTGGTTACTCCACATAAGGAAAATGGTGGGTGATTTTTTGCTATAAAAAAGTTATTCTAGTAAAAAGGATGTTAATTTGTTTTAAAGAGTCAGACTTGGCTGACATTATATTCCATAGTAACAAAACAGCAATGCCTTGTAATTACAAAGTGTTTACTGTCCCTTTAAATATGTTACCAAGGGGGCGGAGCCTGGAGCTGGAAGGAGATGGCTGCTTAGTTTGGGAGCTCCGTGCAGCACTATACTGTAAACAGATATGTGGGTAAAGTGAAAAGTCAAGGAATAGCCTGATTGCGGTGGACAAGAGGCTACACACACCCGGAATCGATAGAGACTGCAGCTGACCACTAACAGTTTGCCATAACGGCTGGAAATAGCTAGAGAAGGCAGATGCCGATCGCCATCTTGCTTATGTGGCGCACTTACAAATGAGCGACATCACACAGCACTCATCAATCACGCAAGGGCCCAGAAGCAGCCAAAGCCTCCTACTGCCGCAACCTAAGTGAAGCAGACAAACCGGGTAATTATTAAACCGGACAACCGGTCTTACAATAACAACCAGATGAGGCCCCGGAATGATCAGAGAACAGCTCCCACGCTAGATGCGGTAAGAGAGGTAATGGAGCTCTAACTTTCACAGGAGTGAGGAGGTGGGGAACGAAATTGAGAATGGAGATATAGAAAGTGAGTCATATGCAATAAGGCTTTAAATACGGGGTGGACTAGAAAGAAGAGGTTCGCAGCATTAAGCAGTATTTACAGACAAGCCACAGGACATTGAGAAACTTAACATGTTTTGGTCACAGGGCAGTAATCAACGTGCTACATACAGCTCTGAATAGCTATTTAAAGAGACAGTAACTGCAGAAGCTGACATTTATAAGCCACCTACGAGGCAATATACAATGTGACAAGGGGAAAAAATAAGGGCCTTTAAAAGGATGGACTATATGCCACCTCTTCTCCCAAGGGGTTAAGATTAGCAACTAATATGAAGTAAAGATTTTCATAAGTCTATCAATAAATGCTGACTGCTACAATACGGATGTAATAGCTTACTATTGAAGAGAATTTAAAATACCACCAATACAGGGTTGCTGTTTAGATTTTGGTCTGGCTGCTCAATAAGCTGTATAAAATTGCTCTAAAGCATTCACCTAACCTCAGTTTTGGGTCTTGGGATTTACTTCCCACCACGATGTCAGTCAGGAAACAGAATAAGCCGGCCCAAGGGCCTAAACCACCAGCAGCTAGTCTGTTTTTTAAACCGGCTAAGGGGGAGAAAACTTTAGATTCAAACATTGCAACGCTGGATGAAGAAAATGATTCTGATACAGGTTCACAGTGCATGGAAGATGATACAATTCCGGCTACAAGAGCTGATTTAAAGACATTGGTATCTAAGCAGGACATCACTGCAAACTTCGATAAACTTTGGGAGAAAATTGATGCTTTCCAAAATACTGTCACCAATAGCCTGGCGGACATAAAACAAGATATCTCAGATTTGGGTAATAGGGTAGCTACCCTAGAGGAAAATGAGACCGCCACTACAGAAGACCTCTCCAACCTCACACAAAAGCTCTCCACTCAACAGCAGGAAATGAATGAGATGCATGACAAAGTGGAGGATCTCGAAAACAGGAGCCGCAGATGTAATCTGCGGCTGAAGGGGATACCTGAGGCAGTCTCGGCAGAAGAGCTCCCCGTATATCTACACCAATTATTTCAAGCAATCACGGGAGAAGTAGGTGAGGAAAAATTTCAAATGGAGAGAGCACACCGTGCATTAAGAGCCAGACCAAAAGAGGATGCACCGCCTAGAGATGTTATTGTTAAGTTCCTCAGATTCCCAGAAAAGGAAGGTATTCTATCAGCAGCTAGAAAGCACCCTACTTTTAAATTCCAAGGTGTGGTAATCCAGTTTTTCCAAGATCTTTGTATCAGGACACTTCAGAGGAGAAGCTATTTGAGGCCTCTTACCACTCTCTTGAGAAAGCATCAGATTGGGTATCGATGGGGATTCCCCTTTTGCCTATTTATTCAACACAATGGTAGATCATTGAACCTGAAAGAAGTATCGGAAATACCAGATATATGTCGCAGACTGCAATTGGAAGCGCCTGAGATACCCCAACTAAATCAAACAGACGACTCCTCTCCAGCATCATCAAACCAGATTCATCAACAGAGACAGAAATGGACTAGAGTCTCAAAAAGAAAAGCTAAGTCTTGACATCCTCTTCCCCACTGATCTATTTAGATTAAGTCCTATCCAATCTCTCTGAGACAAGAGGGAGATGGGAAGTACACCATCTCCACATCCAATCCTAGTCCTGGAGGGAGAATCGATATGCAAGGAATTTTGATAATCACTGGTCTCCTACTAGAGGGAGCTGGGACGAGACGATCTACTTTGAGTAATAGGTTTTGAAAATATTGGGTATGTTTTCAGGGTGGCACAACTGACAGGGTTAAGAAAATGTCAAACCTAGCTATAACCCCCTTTTTTGGCCTTTATAATACCACCTTTTCTTATACTCTTACCCGACAAGTATCTTTCCCCCTCTTCAAGGGGGAAGGAGAAAATATCTAATGTTCTAATTTGTACAGTTATAGTACGGAAGGTTAATAGAATACGATCAACCTGTGTAAGGAGGAGGTCAGGGTTGAGACTATTCTTGTTTTTTATATTCTATTGTTTTTCTTATTTAGGAGGAAAATAATTTTAGTTCTTAATTATCTTGTTTTAATGAGGTTTTTGAACAGATTGTTATTGAATGTAAATTTAATTGTTCTTGTTTTTGTTTATGTTCTGTTGACTCATCTTGCCTATTTCCATGAATCACCCAACAAGAGAAAGTTATGTCTACAATGCCTTCGGGCAACAAGAGTGATAGCAGAGACAGCGGATCCGGGGTGGGCCCCCTACCTTCAAAACAGTGAGTAATGGCTTGTAATCTCAGACTGATATCACACAATGTTAGGGGCCTCAACACAGACCTTAAGAGACGGACGGCGCTAGGCCAATACAATAGATTAAAAGCGAACATCATTTTCCTCCAGGAGACACATTTTACTAGAGAAGTCATTCCTAAATACTGGGCCAAGGGGTACACGCAACATTTCCACTCTATAACAGACCAAAAGAAAAGAGGTGTGTCAATATTAATCCACCAGTCGGTGGGGTTTGTGGTGGAAGAGACAATAAGGGACCCGGAGGGCAGGTTCTTGATACTTCAAGGGAGAATACATGAAAAGCAAATAACCTTTTGTAATGTATATGCACCTAATGAAACCCAAGCAACCTTTTTTTCTCAAGTCTCACATTTACTGACTAGATGGTCACATTCCAGGATAATATTGGGGGGGGATTTTAATGTGCCGATGTATGCTTATCAAAATAAGGACAAAAATCCACTATCCCAAAAACAACAGAGACACAATTCTACAATTAAGAAAATAAAAGAGATTTTCTTATCTCACAATATTCTAGACACATGGGACACGCTATATGGTAAGACCAATGACTACACATTCTACTCATTTGCACATAAATCCTATACAAAACTAGATTACATATACGTCAGCCAAACATTGATTCCAGACTTGGCCCTCTCCAAGATTCATGCCTGTGCCTGGTCGGACCATTCCATAGTCCAAATAGATATTAAGCAATCATTTCATACTAGTGCGACTCGGTCTTGGAACTTTGATCCATTTGTACTCCAAAACCCCAAGACATGCAAATTTATTTCAAAAGCTTTATCAGAATACTGGGGCATTAATGCAGGAACCACCTCCAACCCTATCACCATCTGGGCGGCACACAAACCTTATATCAGAGGGCTACTAATTAAAGAAAAAGCCGCTCTAACCAAAAAGTCTAGGCTCCAAACAGATACATTACAAAAACAAATAGACACCTTAACTAGAGTACATCAACAGAACTTATCACCTAAAGTATTTACACAATTACAGGCCAAAAGAGCTGAACTAGCAGCAATTATGAATAAGACTTCAGTGAGGGCAGCACACAGATTAAGAGCACAATACTTTTTGTACTCAAATAAACCGGATAGGTATTTGGCACATAAACTTAAGGAGCGGACAAAATCTTTTGCTATACCCCACTTACAGAAACCTGACGGCTCGTGCACCTCTAATCCACAAGAGATAGCGGACAGTTTTGCTCAATATTACGGTTGTCTTTATGATGGGAAAAAAGTAGTATATAACGACCAGATAACGCAGCGTAGGTCTAGGTTTCTAGATGACATTACACTTACACCGCTAAATAAAGAAGCTAGTGATGAATTAAATGCAGAAATAACGACTAGAGAAGTCCTTAACGCCATAAAAGAACTTAAACCGGGAAAAGCAGCAGGCCCTGATGGGTTCCCAGGCGAATATTACCAACTTTATAAATCGGTTTTAACCCCACACGTGGTCTCTTTTTGTAATGATATTTTACAAGGTAATGAGATCCCCCATGAAATCATACAGGCCAAAATAGTTGTCATTCCTAAACCTGGCAGAAACCCAAAGTTATGTCAAAGCTACCGACCCATTTCCCTTATTAACCAGGACATCAAGATTTTCACCAAAATTCTAGCAAATAGGCTAAAATTGCATCTACCCACACTGATCCACCCAGACCAGGTGGGCTTTATTCAAGATAGAGAGGCCCCGGACAACACTAGGCGCGTGATCTCCTTGATAGAATACCTTAGCAAAACGAGAACGCCTTCTCTGGCCCTGTCACTGGACGCGGAGAAGGCGTTCGATAGAATAGACTGGGTCTTTATGCTGGAGGTTCTTGCTAGGTTAGGTATCAATGGCCAATTCGTTCAAGCTATTAAAAGCATATACTCTCACCCCACAGCTAGTGTTAGGGCGGCAGGTTATCAATCAAAACTAATAGATATATTGAATGGCACGCGCCAGGGTTGCCCGCTTTCGCCACTTTTATTCGCGATCTGCATAGAGCCACTAGCAGCGATGATTCGCCAGTCACCAGACATACATGGAGTTTTACTCAAAGGGCAGGAGTTTAAGATATCTTTGTTTGCTGATGATGTCCTTCTTACATTGACTAAACCACTCATCTCTCTCCCAAATTTATACAGAGTATTGAAAGATTATTCAGATATATCAGGATACAAGGTCAACCTTGAAAAGTGTGAAGCCCTCCCCATAGCCCTTCCCAACCATACTAAAAAACTCATCGAAACTAACTTTGAATTTTTATGGACCACAGAATCGATCAAATACTTAGGGATTAAAATCTCGAATAATATAGTTGACTTATATAGATTAAATTATGTTCCTCTATATAGAATGATTAGAAAAGATATAAATATATGGAAAAAAGGCAGTTTCTCTTGGTATGGCCGATTAACGGCGATCAAAATGAATATCCTCCCGAGACTTTTATACCTCTTCCGAGCCCTCCCAATTAAAATCCCACTCATCGACCTGAGTAAATTGCAATCAGACTTGGTGGGTTTTCTTAGAGGAAATAAAAAAGCCAGAATTCCATCCCATATTCTCCAACAGCATAGACAATTGGGAGGGGTGGGAGTACCAAATCTAATACATTATTATCAAGCGGCACGGTTGGCGCAGACCACCCTCTTTAGCAAGAAATCAGGGGACCAGGTGTGGGTGCGGGTAGAGACACTCATGACAGACTATAAAAATTCAGATGATATCTTATGGGACCACTCGAAACAACCTTTTAAGGGAATGTCAGCGTCTAAACTGACGATCGAGATGATGCAGCTCTGGACTTCGCTGTCCAGATCTTTAAATCTCATACCAACAGATTCAGTCATGAGACCGATAAGGACTCTTCTAAACCCAGACTTTCACACGCACATAGGGAAGTGGGAAAACAAAGGGCTGTACAGGGTAGCGGATTTCCTACATAAAAATAGAATAGCGACATATCAACAAATTCAGGATAAAGTGAATCCCGAGGAAATTCAATGGTTTCTATATTTGCAGGTATCCTCGGCTATTGCTAAATTCAGGACACACAGCTCAGTGAAGCAGTTAACGACACTAGAACGTTTCTGCAACTCTACTAAAAGACACAAACAACTGATTTCAGCCATATATTTAGAGATTCAAAAAGCCAAAAACACCTCTAAAACTACACTGATGGAGAAATGGGAAAAAGAATTTAACATAATATACTCAAGGGAGGAATGGGAATCAATACTATATACGTCTAGTAAGGGATTAATCAGCGCCGACTTCAGGGAAAACTGTATTAAAACATCTTTTAGATGGTACTTGACTCCCACAATCACCTCACACTACACTCAGAGGGGTAGTAAACTTTGTTATAGGGGATGTGCTGAAACAGGGACATATATTCATATGTGGTGGGATTGCCCTCAGATTAAACAAATATGGTCCAGACTATCTGACTTACTTAGTGAAGTACTGTCTGAAACCATTTCCCTAACAGCACCACAAGCACTACTGAACGAACACATTGAACCCTTTGGTGCTCCCATCAACACGTTTATACGTACACTTTGTACAGCCACTAGAATCTGCGTGGCGAGATATTGGAAGTCAGGAGCTCCTTCTTGGACGGAAGTGATAGATAAGATCCAAGCTACATATAAAATGTCTGAAACAGCAGCTCATATTAAAAATAACTTCAATCAATTCTCTAAAATTTGGTACTATTGGCTTCTGGCAGGATACTAGGGAGACTTGTGAAGGGAAGATGCTCATTCCGGCTAAGGGAGAGGAGGACTGTTATCAGGGGGTAGTGGGAGACTTAACTTAGAAATCAGACGGTAAGGCCAGGAACACTACTAAGACTGAATTCAAAGACTGGTGGGGGCCCCTTCCCAGGATCCGCTGCAAAAGAAATGAAGCGACAGGCAAGTTGAATGTAGTTTAATTTTATGTTGGTTTATTTTTTTTTGTTATTGAATTGATTGGGGGGAGGGGTGGAAGAGTGGGAGGGGAAAATTTGTACTGAATAAACATGACAAATAAGGAGAAAGAAATAATGATGAATAGTTTGATATGTCATCATTTGCCAATCCTTTTCCCACTCTTCCATGATTTTGAAATTCTAATTTACTATGCTACAATGCAGGTCGGAAGGACAATACCATAGATGATCTTTAAGTTCATTTTTTCTATGCAAGGTAAAGATCTCTCAAGGTACCAAACAATTAAAGTAAGGTTAAATACTGGACATTAGCTTTGGTCAAGAGGTCAATGGATCTGTTATGGAATGTATTGGATGAACATTATGTTTTGTACCGGTTGTTTACGATGTAATATTAACAATAAAAAGTATTTCAACTAAATATGTTACCAAACTTTTGCATCTCATTACACAGATTTTTATGGCAGATCATTTAGCACCATGTTGCATCATACACATAAAATCTAAACCTCAAGATACTTTATACATATCATTTGCATTGTTTACTTTATTGTCCTTATAACTTAAATGAAAAGCAATTAATTCCTCATATCTGCAGCAACAAACTGTCAAATCAATTCCTAATTTTCATATGTACTTTTTTAAATATATATTTTTAATCTTTTTAATTGTTTAAGAAGCTTTCTTGCAAAGTCATGCTTATTTTAGTTGTTTTGTTACCATATATTTTTAATTTATACTTGTAGAGGTAATGTATTGTGCAAAATATATCCTAAACCTGTAATCGATACAGATTAAGAAATTTTGAGCATTTACTGTAAGCCTATAAAGATATTACAAAAAACAGAGAACTCCATTCACATATAGCCAAATCAGATTTACCTTTTTAATGTAGCTGCAATATTTACATTATTAAGTGCTAGATTAAGAGTGGTGCACTGTTTATCGCAGCTTTTTGTGCACGTTGGAAGTAGCTTGCATATTACAGGTTGAAAGTGAACACGTTAACTCGAGCACAATTGAATTTAACGTGCTTAGGGATAGCTCGACTTTAGAGCTCTAGTTAACTGTTATGCTTAACAAATCATTTGCACAAAAAACATCAACAATACATTTAAAATTATAATTACACTCATAAAAACACTGTCTAATATATGTTTAAAAAATTGCAATAAAAAGCTATAAGATAAAGATATCAGGTCTAAGGTGTTAGAAAATAAATGCATGCAAAGCGCATTAACATTGACATACGTACATATACATTTCTAAATATAGATATGTGTTTATATATATATATATATATATATATATATATATATATATATATATATATATATATATATATATATATATATATATATATGTGTACATATGTTTTTATGCATTTATGTGTATATATGTATTTACAGATATATATATATATATATATATATATATATATACACATGTAAACACATGAATACATATGTATTACATATATAGACATATACAGGGAGTGCAGAATTATTAGGCAAATGAGTATTTTGACCACATCATCCTCTTTATGCATGTTGTCTTACTCCAAGCTGTATAGGCTTGAAAGCCTACTACCAATTAAGCATATTAGGTGATGTGCATCTCTGTAATGAGAAGGGGTGTGGTCTAATGACATCAACACCCTATATCAGGTGTGCATAATTATTAGGCAACTTCCTTTCCTTTGGCAAAATGGGTCAAAAGAAGGACTTGACAGGCTCAGAAAAGTCAAAATAAGTGAGATATCTTGCAGAGGGATGCAGCACTCTTAAAATTGCAAAGCTTCTGAAGCGTGATCATCGAACAATCAAGCGTTTCATTCAAAATAGTCAACAGGGTCGCAAGAAGTGTGTGGAAAAACCAAGGCGCAAAATAACTGCCCATGAACTGAGAAAAGTCAAGCGTACAGCTGCCAAGATGCCACTTGCCACCAGTTTGGCCATATTTCAGAGCTGCAACATCACTGGAGTGCCCAAAAGCACAAGGTGTGCAATACTCAGAGACATGGCCAAGGTAAGAAAGGCTGAAAGACGACCACCACTGAACAAGACACACAAGCTGAAACGTCAAGACTGGGCCAAGAAATATCTCAAGACTGATTTTTCTAAGGTTTTATGGACTGATGAAATGAGAGTGAGTCTTGATGGGCCAGATGGATGGGCCCGTGGCTGGATTGGTAAAGGGCAGAGAGCTCCAGTCCGACTCAGACGCCAGCAAGGTGGAGGTGGAGTACTGGTTTGGGCTGGTATCATCAAAGATGAGCTTGTGGGGCCTTTTCGGGTTGCGGATGGAGTCAAGCTCAACTCCCAGTCCTACTGCCAGTTTCTGGAAGACACCTTCTTCAAGCAGTGGTACAGGAAGAAGTCTGCATCCTTCAAGAAAAACATGATTTTCATGCAGGACAATGCTCCACCACACGCGTCCAATACTCCACAGCGTGGCTGGCAAGAAAGGGTATAAAAGAAGAAAATCTAATGACATGGCCTCCTTGTTCACCTGATCTGAACCCCATTGAGAACCTGTGGTCCATCATCAAATGCGAGATTTACAAGGAGGGAAAACAGTACACCTCTCTGAACAGTGTCTGGGAGGCTGTGGTTGCTGCTGCACGCAATGTTGATGGTGAACAGATCAAAACACTGACAGAATCCATGGATGGCAGGCTTTTGAGTGTCCTTGCAAAGAAAGGTGGCTATATTGGTCACTGATTTGTTTTTGTTTTGTTTTTGAATGTCAGAAATGTATATTTGTGAATGTTGAGATGTTATATTGGTTTCACTGGTAAAAATAAATAATTGAAATGGGTATATATTTGTTTTTGTTAAGTTGCCTAATAATTATGCACAGTAATAGTCACCTGCACACACAGATATCCCCCTAAAATAGCTATAACTAAAAACAAACTAAAAACTACTTCCAAAACTATTCAGCTTTGATATTAATGAGTTTTTTGGGTTCATTGAGAACATGGTTGTTGTTCAATAATAAAATTAATCCTCAAAAATACAACTTGCCTAATAATTCTGCACTCCCTGTATAAGCCCTTTTCAGTCAAGTAGATGAAAACATGTAAAAACATATTTATGCAATATTTCTATTTGATAAAGTTTTTAAGTATGCATTTACTGTAAATATTTCACATTCCCATGTTCCTCACATAGGGAAATATGTTCTATGTATTTTTATATAGATATTCCTATATATTTATATATACCTATATATAATCATCTATATACTGTGTATGTATATATATATATATATATATATATATATATATATATATATATATATATATATATATATATATATATATATATATATATATATGTATATATAGGCATAGGTATATATTTTACACAAAAGAAATCACAGATATATAGAAATATGTATTTATGAATAAATAGAACATATTCTTCAATGTGAAGAACATTATAATTTGAAATATAAATTTTTGATGTCTGGTTAGCGCACTTCAGAAAATGTGATCGGGTTTGCGTGATTTGTTGAATGTTTTTTCCACTTTTTTGCGCTCTATTGAAGTCTATGGGGGAATACATTAACCGGTTGCGATATTGGAAGATCGGCTTTTTGCGGGTCCGGTTAGAGCGCAAGCAAAAACTTTTATACTTTCAACTTGTAATAAGCATGTTACCCGACGCACGCAAAAATCCGATGCATAGCGGAGTTAACGCACGAGCGTGACCGCAAGCTACTGCTCCACTCGTAATCTAACCCTTAATCATATACTGCAGAAACAGTTCAAATATTACTTTAACTTGAGATTGTATCAAATTTGTTTGTTGATAACGATAACTGTTTTTGATACGGTGTACAACTTCAAATTCCCCTTATAGTTTTCATAAAGTGAAAAAAGTCAAATAAGTGATGGCTAATGTGTGTGTTTTACATAGCAATGATAAAACAAATGTACTACATGGACATTATTTCAACCATTCTAATGTTTCTATAGAAGAATGTTAAAATTGAAATGTTAAAATACAGTTTTTGAATATTTCATTTTATTTAAAAAAAAATATATATATATATTATTGTTTACGATATAGATAGAATAATATATTCTTAATCATCAAAAATATAAAGAATTAATCTCTTAAAAGGGTTTATTTTTTGTATTGGTTTACAACAATTTCTCATGCTTTTTGGCTTTTTAAAAGGCATCTGTATGTTTTTACTGATAAAACATAATGCATGGATGACTAATGCCACCTAGTGGCAGAAATCTGCAAAATCTGTAAAGATTCTCCTGGAATAAAAGTGAAGAGAGAGAATAAGGAAGTTAACCAGAGTTTAAAATTAATTGTATTTATTATTGACCCTATAAGTTTTTGTTTTTTTCTGATGCCAAAATAAGTTGCAGGGCCATAATAAACAATTAGACATTATATTTTCTCTTTAGAACAAAATGTAATATGCAAAAAAGAGCTGGTGAGAATAGGGATTTTCCTACAGAGGACCAGGCTACAAGTGTAGTGCAAAAATATTAACACTACTGAGCGCTAACACCACTCAAGTAAAATCAATATTACTTCTTTTCTTGCGCTAGTATTACACAATGAAAGTAAAATAATGGGGCACACTACAAAAGCCTCTTTTGGCTTTCGCTCACGCATTGACCTGAAGGTGTGCTAAGAAATACTTGAAACACCTTTGCTCTTCATTTCGAAGAAAATGCTATTTTTTATTTTAAATATATACTGTATGTCTATATATTAATGCACAGATATACATACACGCATACAAATATACACAAACACACAGATATATGTATATTTATATAATATATATGTATATATGCATAAATAAATATATATATATATACTTCAAAGAAAGAAGAGGCACTCACGGGTCTTAATGTACATCATTTTATTAATTTTTCTTCAATAAAATCTCAGTCAACGTTTGGGTCCTCACAGGCACCTTTTTCAAGACTCTTTTCTAATGAAAAGGTACATAAGTGAAATCCCAGGTAATACCCATAAATGTTAAGTGTCACACTGGAAGGGTAACAACCACAAGGCATAAAATTAAATTAAATTAACTATGTATGTGTAAGTTAAAAATCACATAAATGTCTATATTAGGTCCATATAGAAGTTTACATTCATGTACAGTTAGTTAAACTGTTAATCAACTAGGAGAAGTGCAGGTAACTAATAGTACAACAGCTTAAAAAACCAACAATATTATTAAACCAAACACAGCTTTTGTGATTACAGCCAGCACTTGTCAGGAGCATATAGTAGATAACAGTATGTGTGTGATGTTATAATGTAGACTCTAATCATAGTGTATAGGATCCCTATAGCATATAGGGTGAAATTACACATATAGGTAAATGCAACAGTGTATAAACATTAGAAGCAGGTCTAGCATGTAATATAGTCCTAACGTACAAACAAAGCATATGTAAAGCACATATAGAACATCACCAAGTCAATGCTAGTGTGTTTATAGCGAGTAATACACTATGTTAAAGTACAGGCTAAAAGAAATACAAGTTACACATAGATTATTGTCCATATTCTGATCATATACACATACGTGGCACAAGTAAGGGTATCTATAAGGCACCTGCATGTAATCTCCCCTAGTTCGTAATTATAGAGTGACGTGTTGCAAGTACATATGGTGGTCAAACATTAGTTTCACAAGCATAAAGTATAAGAATAAAGTAGGTACCCTAAGGCAAAGTGAGCTTACTGTGGTGAGGTACAAGATGTATGTTCAGCGGTGGATATCTATGTGTATGCCCCGCTCTTAAATACTGTAAGTAATGAGAACACGCTGATGACGATGATGTCATCAGCGGTGCAACACACACGTGGCTAAGGAGGTTGTCATAGCAACCGGAAGCGCACGGCAAAAGTTAAAAGATAAAGGTGTAAAGGTGTAAAGCATAATTAAGAGCTAGAAATTCACTACGAGAATAATACGACCATGGGTCACAGGGTATGAGTAATGTAAAAGTGGTAAAGGGTAAAGTGCATCTGATGGTTTTATGTCATGTGTCACTATAAAAATGATGACCTGGGGCAAGTGAAACATACCAGAAACTGAATAATGTTATACATTATAGGAAGACTGCAGGGACTGCTTCTAATGTTAATACTGGGATATGTGCACAGTTTTAAAATTACATGTGACATATAAATTATGTAATGTTTAAACTATATAAAAGATAGAATCTACAAATAAAGAGGAACTTTTGGTCACAATGTATGTGAATATAGTGAATGAGAATCTAGTGTAAAAGTAATGTAGGTGCTGTGTATGGATATGTATGGAGTCACAGCGGGTACATATTAAGCAAAGGATTCTATGAGTGGGAAAACAACATGAAGATACATATATGAAAATAAATACAGAGCTGGCACATGAGAATATAATAAAGCTATATGGAAGCCAATGGTTGTCTGGGCAGATCCAGATCCTGCATATAGTATACAAGAGCTTGTTAAAGGGACATTAAACACTAAATACACGCTAGATAGAATGATACATTCAAAGTAAAGATTAGTCCATGACTAACATGTAGATGTATTTTTTAAAGTTTCATTAGTTGATTAAAAAGTGACAAAATAAGTGTAAAGTTTTAGTGTCTATAAAACACTGGGAGCTGCCATGTTGTACCTTGTGTTACCTTCTCTGCTGTGGCCAATTAGAGACAGTTATAAATAGGTCACTAGAGTGTGCAGCCAATGGTTGTGCTGGATTTAACAGTGTTCTGCACTTCCATTTCTAACAGGAACTGAAAAGCTCACAATTTCAGAATGGAATTACAGGCAAAGATGACAAAATAAATAATTAAAGTACGGTATATTGCAGAGCTGTTTTATATATACAATTTATCATTTTATATTACCATCTCAAAGTGTTTAATGTCCCTTTAAGTGTATACACACAGAACACTTGTTATAACTACCTTTTGTGAACATAGGTTAGTATAAGTGGGACCTTCCTAGGATTTAAACCACAGTAAGTGAACATAGTATACATAATTAATAAAATAGAGCATAGTCAATGCTGGTGTTTAATCCTTTGGGAACCAGTGTTTCCAAGCGGTTGATCCACCTTGCTTCCCTTTTAAGTAGTTCAAGGTTTCTATTACCCCCTCTTTTTAGAGGGGGTATCCAGTCAATGAGGATAGTTCTTAGCATAGCTACAGTGTGGTAATGCTGCATAAAGTGGCGTGCCACAGGTTGATCACTCTTCTTGTCCTTAATGGCTTTTCTAATGGCGCTGCAATGATTTGCTAGTCTGTCACGGAAGGGCGTGCTAGTCTTTTCAACATAATAAAGGCCACACAGACAGATAATCAGATACACTACATATTCCGTAGTGCATGTTAGTCTATGTTTTATATGTATAGTCTTCCCATTCTGTGGGTGATGAAATTTCGGACCTGTTAGGAAGGAATTGCATGTGATACAATTTCCACAACTGTAGCATCTTTTTTTAGGTGTAGGTAGCCATTGTTTTTTTCTCATGTCAGGCTCAAACGTTGTTTTGACTAGTATGTCTCAGAGGTTACTGGTTCTATTGTACACCATCCTTGGAGATGGCTTATTGAAGAAGGGTAGTGATGGGTCTTGGTTAAGGATAAACCAATTGTTCTCTATAGCTCTTTGTGTGTATCTGCTGGTGGGATTAAAGGTTACCATCATGTTCATACGCTCATCATTGTTTTCATCCCGTCTGTCTCTGGTTAGGAGATCCATTTGGGTCAGGTTCCAGATGTCTTGTAGGATTTGTTCCACCTCTTTTTGTTTATATCCTCTTTGTATGAATTTTAATCTCATTTCTTCTAGTTGTTTTTCTTTGTTGGTTATATCACTATTGTTGCGCATCATTCGCATCATCTGGGATCTTATTATTCCTCTTTTCAGTGCTTCTGGATAAAAGGAGTTTGCTGTTAATAGGGAGTTTCGGTCCGTTGGTTTTGAGTAAAGTGTTGTTCCAATTCTCATCCCTGGCTCGGTTGTGTCCTTGTAGATTTCTATGTCTAAGAAATGGATTTTGTGTCTGCTAGATTCCATTTTGAATTTGACATATGGTAAAGCAGTGTCAATTTGGTTAAACCATTATGATAGTTCCTCATCTTGTCCATTCCATATTAGGAAGATATCATCAATATACCTGCGGTATATGATAATATTGCCCATGCTTTTAGAATATACAAATTGGTTTTCAAACCAGGCCATAAATAGGTTGGTGTAAGCAGGCTCCATTTTTGAGCCCATAGCCGTGCCCATTTATTGTAGATAGTATCTATTTTCAAACTTAAAATAATTGTGGGTTAGGCATAGGTGTATCAGATCAAGGAGAAACTCGGTGGACCACAGTACGTTGTGTCTTCAGTCAGAAATTCTTTGATTGCCATAATTCCGATGGTGTGTGGAATGATGGTATATAGGCTGCTTACATCAAGGGTCACAAATGTGCAGTCCTGATTGATGTTTTTAATGTTGTTCAAGTCTTTAATCAAAGATTTGGAGTCCAGTAGAAAGGACATTGTTAGTTTGACTGTTTGTTGCAGAAAATGGTCAATGTATTGGGCAATGGGTTGAAACAATGATCCCCTGGCGGATACTATTGGTCTCCCAGGTGGGTTGCTGACCGATTTATGTATTTTGGGTACTGTGTAAATTATGGGGCACTTTGGGTGTTGGATGGTGAGGAATTCCCTCAATTTCTCATCAATGTAGCGGTTACATAGTGATGACATTATCCACGGTTTTCTTGTACATGGACGTTGGGTTACACGGTAGTTATTGGTACACACTTGTATCCTGAAGTTGTGTCATAAGTTCACTTCTGTAGTATTCATAGTCCAGTATAACTATAGATCCTCCCTTGTCGGAAGGGCGTATAACAATGGACTGATCTTTAGAAAGATTTTTCAGTGCTTTTCTTTGTGCTGTATTCAAGTTTTGTCCTCTGTTTTTGAATTGTTTGTTTATTTTTTCAACCTCCTGTGTACAAACCCTTATGTAGGTTTTTATTGCCGTATGGGTATTGATGGGTTCAAATTACTTTTTATGTAGAAAGGATTAGTCTGTGTCTTTTTGTCCTCCTTGAAGAATTCTTTCAGTTTGAGTTGTCTTTGTAGTCTATTCAAATCCATGTGGTTTGTAAACATGTCAATCCTAGGTGTTGGAACAAAGCTTAATCCCTTGTTTAGGACCTCATTCTCTATGTCAGTGATGGTCCTTGTGCTCAAATTAACAACTACGTCTTCTGTGCTGTTCCTGATCTGGTTACTCTTGTTCTGTCCACCCCTTCTGATGTGGTTTCTAGTTCTTTTCTTCCATCCTTTTTTTGAACCTGGGTAGGTGGTTTTGATGTTATTTTATTCATGTTGTCAATGTTTGGCCTGGTACTGTGGCACACCACTTTATGCAGCATAACCACACTGTAGCTATGCTAAGAACTATCCTAATTGATTGGATACCCCCTCTAAAAAGAGGGGTTGATAGAAACCTTGAACTACTTAAAAGGGAAGCAAGGTGGATCAACCGCTTGGAAACACTGATTCCCAAAGGATTAATCACCAGCATTGACTATGCTCTATTTTATTAATTATGTATACAATGTTCACTTACTGTGGTTTAAATCCTAGGAAGGTCCCACTTATACTGACCTATGTTCACAAAAGGTAGTTATAACACGTGTTCTGTGTGTATACACTTGTATACTATATGCAGGATCTGGATCTGCCCAGACAACCATTGGCTTCCATATAGCTTTATTATGTTCTCATGTGCCAGCTCTGTATTTATTTTCATATATGTATCTTCATATTGATTTCCCACTCATATAATCCTACCCGCTGTGACTCCATACATATCCATACACAGCACCTACATTACTTTTACACTAGATTCTCATTCACTATATTCACATACATTGTGACCAAAAGTTCCTCTTTATTTGTAGATTCTATCTTTTATATAGTTTAAACATTACATAATTTATATGTCACATGTAATTTTAAAACTGTGCACATATCCCAGTATTAACATTAGAAGCAGTCCCTGCAGTCTTCCTATAATGTATAACATTATTCAGTTTCTGGTATGTTTCACTTGCCCCAGGTCATCATTTTTATAGTGACACATGACATAAAACCATCAGATGCACTTTACCCTTTACCACTTTTACATTACTCATACCCTGTGACCCATGGTCGTATTATTCTCGTAGTGAATTTCTAGCTCTTAATTATGCTTTACACCTTTACACCTTTCTGTTTTAACTTTTGCCGTGCACTTCTGGTTGCTATGACAACCTCCTTAGCCATGTGCGTGTCGCACCGCTGATGACGTCATCGTCATCAGCGTGTTCTCATTACTTACGGTATTTAAGAGCGGGGCATACACATAGATATCCACCGCTGAACATATATCTTGTACCTCACCACGGTAAGCTCACTTTGCCTTAGGGTACCTACTTTATTCTTATACTTTATTCTTGTGAAACTAATGTTTGACCATTATATGCAACACATAATTTACTCTATAATTACGAACTAGGGGACATAACATGCAGGTGCCTTATAGATACTCTTACTTGTGCCACGTATGTGTATATGATCAGAATATGGACAATAATCTATGTGTAACGTGTATATCTTTTAGCCTGTACTTTAACATAGTGTATTACTTGCTATAAACACACTAGCATTGACTTGGTGATGTTCTATATGTGCTTTACATATGCTTTGTTTGTACATTAGGACTATATTACATGCTAGACCTGCTTCTAATGTTTATACACTGTTGCATTTACCTATATGTGTAATTTCACCCTATATGCTATAGGGATCCTATACACTATGATTAGAGTCTACATTATAACATCACACACATACTGTTATCTACTATATTATATGCTCCTGACAAGTGCTGGCTGTAATCACAAAAGCTGTGTTTGGTTTAATAATATTGTTGCTTTTAAAGGGACACTAAACCCAAACATTTTCTTTCATGATTCAGATAGATAATACAAATTTAAACAACAATCCAATTAACTTCTTTTATTTATTTTGCTTCGTTTTTTAGATATCCTTAGTTGAAGAAAAAGCAATGCACATGAGTGAGCCAATCACATGAAGCTTCTATGTGCAGCAACCAATCAGCAGCTACTGAGCCTGTCTAGATATGCTTTTCAGCAAAGAATATTAAGAGAATAAAACAAATTAGATAATAGAAGTAAATTAGAAAGTTGTTTAAAATTGCATGCTCTTTCTAAATCATGAAAGAAAAAAAATTGGGTTTCATGTCCCTTTAAGCTGTTGTACTATTAGTAACCTGCACTTCTCCTAGTTGATTAACAGTTTAACTAACTGTACATGAATGGTAAACTTCTATATGGACCTAAGATTTTCTGTGATTTTTAACTTACACATTGTTAATTTAATTTTATGTCTTGTGGTTGTTACCCTTCGGGTATGTTACTTAACATTTAGAGGTATTAACTGTGATTCTACTTATGTACCTTTTCATTAGAAAACAGTCTTGAAAAAGGTGCCTGTGAGGACTGAAACGTTGACTGAGATTTTATTGAAGAAAAATTAATAAAATTATGTTCATTAAGACCTGTGAGTGCCTCTTCTTTCTTTGAACTTTATATCTATCTACATAGAGAATACCCTGGCAATTCACCAATACAGTGAGTGCTTGGAACCCAGAACTACGAATATATATATATATATATATATATATATATATATATATATATATATATATATATATATATTTTTTTTTTTATATATATATATATATATATATATATATATATATACGTATATATATAGAAAATGCACATTATGCACTCACTGGTCTTCAGTCATCTGTGATACCAAACTACTTTATTAGTGTAATGTTTCAGGATATAACCTATCCCCTCTTCAAGGACCAATCAAATTTCGTTGTGTGCAAACTCCTGATTGTGTGCAAAATTGCTGTTATTCCGTGTACAACTAAGCCTCGTTGTGAAACAATGTATCATCTAAGCATAACATATATATATATATATAAGGAAGAATATACAAGTAGAATCCTAGAACAAAACTTCAGGAAGCTCTGGGTCCACTAGCGCTCCAGATAAAGGGTTAAAAAATAAACCTCAAATATAGGGAAAAACAGATAATTAATTCTGTGGATGCAAGAGACTGCAGCCCACCGAAAGCGAAGGGAGATTCTCTATATCACCCCTCTAAATAAGAGATAGAAAAAGGAATAAAAGGTAGGCGCTGTCAAGCATACAAAAAATGCAATGGTACAGTACATGCAAATGTGTAGACAATATGCAAGTGTTAATAAACCACCACATATACAAAATAAAGGCTGTGAAAAAATAGTTAGTAAAACATATAAAAAATAAATGTGAAAAAGTTCTTAAACACATAGGTAAAGGCACATGAAAGTTCATATATATCCAGATTTTCTTAATTGATCCAGTCCCCCAATGGGTTTGCACTTACTTGAAGTGACCTCAATCCATATGAGGTAAGCAAAAGACGTAATCACTTGTAGTTACTTGTCAAAAACACGCTGTCAAAAGAAGCCTCTTGTGTGAAATAGAGAAAACACCTTCGAGCCTTGGAGTGTTTCACAGGTTAAAAACTTTCTGATCCTCTTTCACAATGGTGAGATAGAACTTCAATATGGTGTCATAGAATACAAACAAAAGGACACTGATAGTGCATTAACCTTTTTAATATGTACCATAAAAACACCAGTAGATTAAGCCTACTCACAAATTAAAACCTCAATTAATGAGGTAACTGAACAGCATTAATAACAAGTTGGGCGAAAGACAGCAGCAGTGAGTCGATCAAGCAGCAGCAGCAAAATAAAACCTTACGCGTTTCAAAGGCATATAGGACTTTCGTCTGCCTTCTTCATCAGAGGTGAGTCACCTCTGACGAAAGTCCAGCACTGCCTTAAACTTTGCATGTACTGTACCATTGCATTTTTTGTATGCTTGACAGCGCCTACCTTTTATTCCTTTTTCTATATATATATAAATATGTAAGTGGGTATAAAGTGTTACAATCTTGTACATGCTAATGTGGTCTAATATCCCTATGTATGTCTCATGAGCTCCAGCCCTCAGGCCAGTAATCGAAAAGATTAAAACATATGTGTGTTGCATCCATGCCAATGGTAAACAACCTGATGTCATCATACAGTATCTCACAAAAGTAAGTACACCCCTTACATTTTTGTAAATATTTTATTATATCTTTTCATGTGACAACACTGAAGAAATTACACTTTGCTATAATGTAAAGTAGTGAGTGTACAGCCTGTATAACAGTGTAAATTTGCTGTCCCCTCAAAATAATTAAACACACAGCCATTAATGTCTAAACCATTGGCAACAAAAGTGAGTACACCCCTAAGTGGAAATGTCCAAATTGGGCCCAAAAGTGTCAATATTTTGTGTGGCCACCATTATTTTCCAGCACTGCGTTAAACTTTTGGGCATGGAGTTCACCAGAGTTTTACAGGTTGCCACTGGAGTCCTCTTCCACTCCTCCATGACGACATCACAGAGCTGATGGATGTTAGAGAGCTTGCACTCCCCTGTCTTCCATTTGAGGATGCCCCACAGATGCTCAATAGGGTTTAGGTCTGGAGACATGCTTGGCGAGTCCATCATCTTTACCCTCATCATCTTTGGCAAGGCAGTGGTCATCTTGGAGGTGTGTTTGGGGTCTTCATGATGTTGGAATACTGCCCTGTGGCCCAGTCTCCGAAGGGAGGGGATCATGCTCTGCTTCAGCATGTCACAGTACATGTTGGCATTCATGGTTCCCTCAATGAACTGTAGCTCCCCAGTGCCGGCAGCACTAATGCAGGCCCAGACCATGACACTCCCACCACCATGCTTGACTGTAACCAAGACACACTTGTCTTTGTACTCCTCACCTGGTTGCTTCCACACATGCTTGACACCATTTGAACCAAATAAGATTATCTTGGTCTCATTGGACCACAGGGCATGGTTCCAGTAATCCATGTCCTTAGACTGTTTGCAGGCTTTCTTGTGCATCATCTTTAGAAGAGGCTTCCTTCCTGGACAACAGCCATGCAGACCAATTTGATGCAGTCTCCGGCATAAGTTCTGAGCACTGACAGGCTGACCCCTCACCCCTTCAACCTCTGCAGCAATGCTGGCAGCACTCATACGTCTATTTCCCAAAGACAACCTCTGGATATGACGCTGAGCACGTGCACTCAACTTCTTTGGTCGACCATGGAGAGGCCTGTTCTGAGTGGATCCCGTCCTGTGAAACTGCTGTATGGTCTTGCCCACTGTGCTGCAGCTCAGTTTCAGGGTCTTGGCAATCTTCTTATAGCCTAGGACATATTTATGTAGAGCAACAATTCTTTTTTTCAGATCCTCAGAGAGTTCTTTTAACACACCTGCTCCCCATTCACACCTGAGACCTTGTAACACTAATGAGTCACATGACTCCGGAGAGGGAAAATGGCTAATTGGGCCCAATTTGGACATTTCCACTTAGGGGTGTACTCACTTTTGTTGCCAATGGTTTAGACATTAATGGCTGTGTGTTTAATTATTTTGAGGGGACCGCAAATTTACACTGTTATATAGGCTGTACACTCACTACTTTACATTGTAGCAAAGTGTCATTTCTTCAGTGTTGTCACATGAAAAGATATAATAAAATATTTACAAAAATGTGAGGGGTGTACTCACTTTTGTTAGATACTGTACATGCTTGTAACTCCAACTATACAATTGGGTGATACGATCAACAAATCCCCCCGATAGGGCGTGTCTCACTCACTATCACTGCCCATTCATCTCATCATCATCACAGAAAAAACAGATTTAATATTGGCATAAAATTATTATCACAACTGTTAGGGTCAAATATTGCACCAGTATACCGGTATATTTAGTCAAACCTTGCTGCATTCATATTTGTTACACTTGTATCTGTTACAAAATAAAAATAAAAAAGCGTTACTTTAGGAGAATTACAAACCAATAATCCATCAACAATACCTATAGTAAAGCTTGTAAGACCGCTATTGCACTCCTTTCACACCGAGTGATGTTAATATGTGTTACATGCCTGTTGTATATACAGATGTGTATAGCGATCAAGGATGTGCGGAAAAAAGGGCATGAATGGACTTGGAACGTCCAGAGGAGGTGCAGTCTAATAGGTTAGCAACCAGGATGCAACACACTTATTTTTTATGTTTTAATCTTTTCGATCTTTTCTTGCAAAGGCAGAACTCAGTGTTAATGAGATACAAATATGCTGGAATTACTTCTTATACAATCCATCTTGTCATCAGGAAAATAGTAAGATTAATATCCCTGACCCCACTAAAGACCTTGTGTCTCAGAACTCCTCATTCACCAGGCACTCTGGTATCACTCAGCTTATCATCTCCTGATCATGACAATAACAAGATTAGAGTGAATTATTAATGAATGTAAAATAAATCATAACCTTCAATGTTCACACTAGACACACATATAGAAATGTTGCTTATAGACTATATTGTTTAATTTATAGTGAAATACAAATAAGCAGTAATTAACTAAATATCTGCCACTGGTTTTGCTTCTACTGTAATAATATCTGCTTGAGATCATGGTGCAGTAAGGTATCTCTGATACTGTACAATGAAATACAAACACAAACATAGAGGCCTATTTATGAAATGTCTGTCGAACCTGATCTGACAATGCGGATCAGGTCCGACAGACATCGCTGAATGTGGAGAGCAATACGCTCTCTGTATTCAGCATTGCACCAGCAGCTCCGTACGGAGCTTGATAGATAGGCCACTATGTCTGTTCTTATTTTCTGTCTCCATCTTCATGAGTTCAAAATGACTGTTTAAATAATGATATTGTTAAGATCAAAACAGTGTATATTGTCTATTTTATTCTGACACACAATATTCAAACTGGGTTTAGTATTTTGGGGGTAAAGTTGGTGGGAGTGGGGTGTTAGAAAAAAAACGGCACTGAAAAGTGCCTTTACATTGAGGTCTATGGCAACTGTGTGTTCCTAGTAAATATATATGTATATACTTATATACATATATATTTATGTGTTAATATGTGAATATACACATTCAAACACATAAATATATATGTATATAATCATATACATATATATTTAATATTGCTGCCATCACTGTGCTACTTACCCCTTTCTCTGCACTTAGGTTCTGTGCCCTCTCTGACACATCAGAACGAGGCTTTCATTGGAGCCTATGGAAGAGTGAAATGCTTCCCAGCAATGCAAACGCAAGCTTACATTTGCATTGCTGTCAACTTGTAATACCAGCGCATGTTAGCGTGCACTGGTATTACTCAGTGGAGCACAAATATTGCTTTCACAATAGTGATATTTAGTGCTCCACTTGTAATCTGGCCCTAAATGTGTAATGATTTTAAAACATGATAAACACATTAGAAACATGCACAGGAAAAATGTTGGTTTCATCCATGATTTTCTATTCATTAAATTTAAAATTTTATTTTCGTTCATGTTCATGTTAGTTTCAGACAAATTTGTTTCAAACTAAAATATTTGTTGTGAGCTACAGTGCAGTTTTGGGGAGGGGGGACATCTACACTACAGAAAAATAAAAAAATGGTAATTATTAATAAAACAACATTTTCAAAAATCTGCAAATTAGGTACTGGCAGACAGCTTCCAGTACGTAAGATGGCGGCACGAAATAAGAGGGGAAGGTTAGAAAGTAGTGGGGGGTCAGGGAGGTGGGTGGTTGAGGATGGTTCATACTACACAACAGAAAGGTTAAAAAAAATGAAATCCCTAAACTGCATACTGGCAAACTGTCTGCCAGTACCTAAGATGGGGGTGACCATTGGGAGGGGGGGGGGGGGTGATGGAGGGAAAAGAGCTTTTTTGGAGGGTTTAAGGTAGGGATCAGGGGGTGGGAGGGTAATCTTTACACTACAGCTTAATTAAGTTTACAAGCTACCTGATTAACCCCTTCACTGCTGGAAATTTTAGAAGTGTGGTGCGCAGCTGCAATTAGCAGCCTTCTAAATGCCAAAAACAATGGAAAAGCCATGTATGTCTGTTGTTTCTGAACAAAGGGGTCCCCAGAGAAGCTTTTACATCCATTTATGTCATTATTGCACAAGCGGTATGTAAATAATTTCAGTGAGAAACCCAAAGATTGTGAAAAAGTTAAGATTTTTTTTTTTAAATTATTGAATTTGTCAGCGAAATGGTGGCATGAAATATACCAAAATGGGCCTAGATTAATACCTTGGGTTGTCTACTTAAGAAAAAAATATATAGTTTTGATAGGTAAATTGGAAAAAAAAACAAGGCTCTATTTCTGTTTAAATGGAGTTATAGCAAAAATGCTAAAAATTCTCTGTTTTTTTGGGCAAGTTTTTCTCTGAAATTCCCGGTCCTTAGGGGTTAAAGGGACATAAAACACAATTTTTGGAGGCGGAGCGAGCGGCTGATAAAGATGGCCGCACTACACTGAAGCTCTGAAAGCGAGCTGGCCTAAATAGCATCCAACTGTGGCAAGCTTCATGCTATGAGGATACAAGACAGGGGATAGATCATCGGAGGAGCTGGTGAACAATTTCCTTCGTAAGCTAAGTTTGACTACGACTCCGTAATTGATTTTAAGGTCGTTAGGTGGGGAGCCTGGCTAATTGTTGCTGTGCTACTCCATGCTACCGGTGCCCGGAGCGTCCCTGACCTGTTATACTTAAACACCTAATTAAAGCTCACACGATCCCTCTCACTGATCAGAGCTAATAGAAAAAGTTATTATAGCAGTGGCCATTAATCCTAACGTTCACTAAACGATGTAAGGGCACAGAATCCATACTGGATGATACGGCAGAAACTTCACAGTGTCACTATAAGAGATGTGCCAAGCCTTTTGAACACGCTCGCTCCTTCACCCAGCAGCCTTATTTGTGGAACTTAATTATTGCACCTTGCACACTGTATGTTAATTTAACAGTGTTTTTTTTGTGTTGATCCCATGTGAAGATATACTCCTAAGCATCTGCTCCACAACTATCTTCTATATCTCCTAGAGCGGCAAACTTATTTTCCATTGTATACCCTCTGGACCCTCATTTTCCACTCTTCCTTTCTCCTTGCCTTCAAAAAAAAAAGGTGAGAAAAAAAAGAAAGGAAAGGGGAAGAAAAAAAAAGGAGAAAAAAAGAAAAAAAAGAGAGGGAAAAGAAAAAAGAATACGCACTCCCCCCCCCCCTTTCCCACTGTTCCTAGTCGCAGTGGGTCATAACCTCTTTCCTTTTACCAAGATAGCTCTGTGAGAGCAAATTCCCTGGGGAGCTGCGTATTCCCCTAGATCCAGAGAGCCATTGTTCATTTGATTCACGGACTCCTTTTACCCCTGCCATGTCGCAAAGAAAGCTCACAAGAAGTGATAAATCCCAGAAAACAACACAGGTGGGACAAGGGGCAATGAGCTCTTTTTTCAAACATACAAACAAAAGTAAACCTACTAAGGACTCAATACAGACTTCACAAGATGGCAGCTCATGTGACGCTACTGATGCTACAACAGATCCACAAGCAGGAGCCTCTGTTATGGGAAAAGAAGACCCTATTACTTATGAAGCAATGGAAGCTCTTATTGAACAAGTCAAGTCATGTATTAAAGATGAGTGTGCAGACATAAAAAAAGACATTTCTGACTTATGCCACAGAGTGGACTCCCTGGAGGAACACGAATATGTGATGTCTCAAAAAGTAGCGGGTCTTTCCTCCAAAGCATCTCAACAACAACAACGTATGACTTAATTAGAGTACAAATTGGATGACCTAGAGAATCGCTCTAGAAGGAGTAACCTAAGATTTCGAGGGGTCCCTGAAACAGTTCTCAATAATGAGATACAAGATTATTTACAAGCCCTTTTTTCAGAATTGGCAAAAAGTAATGCAAGTGATTTGTCTGATATAGTTCTCGATAGAGCCCACAGATCCCTACGCCCTAAACCTGCTGAAGGATCTCCACCAAGGGACATAATTGTCCATTTTCAAAACTTTCAACATAGGGAGGCAGTGTACAACCTTTCCAGAAAACAGCAATCAATAATGTTTCAAGGTCATCGCATCCAGGTGTTCCAGGATCTTTCGGCACGGACACTCCAGAAACGAAAGGACTTCTCTGCTTTAACATCCCATCTCCATTTGCAGAAAATCCCATATAGATGGGGATTTCCAACCTCAGTGATAGCTATCAACAATGGAAAGAAATTTGAATGCTTTTGTCCATTAGAATCTGAGCAATTCTGCTGACTGCTAAGTGTTTCACCACCAACACCATTGGAAACATCTACACCAGCAACACCCTCGGCTAAGCATGATGCCCCTAAACCCCAAAGGCATCCATGGTTGGAATCCCCAATGAAACAAAACAAAAGAAGACAAACCAACTTGCCCAGCGGTGACAGCGAACCTCCATGAGAAGGGACACGTAATTATAATATCCTTGTTTAATAATTTACTCTGTTTACCTAATGATCCTTTTCTTCCTGCTAGGTATTACAGAGACTAACTATTGCTCACAGTTATATTTGGTTATGTATTTGTTGTTTGTTCAGTTGAATTTGTTTAGATAATGCTTCTTCATATGGACAACACACAAGACATGGACTATGTGTCTTTGCACTGACTGTTAGCCCCATGAAGACACATTTCCTATTCCATGACTCTGCAGACCTTTTTTTTCATGAAGAAGGTTCTTGTCTCCTACTTGTTATGTGTTAAATATTATTATGCCGAATGTAATGTTTGTTTTTTTGTTTTTTTTCATAATCCAGCAAAAGTAACATATTATATGTCACTTTATCATATTTAATGCCTTCTCTTATAGGTTGTATTTACTGTCTTAATTATATGGTTTGTAGTCATGTTATGTTCTTAAGACGAGATGTTTGGAGTATATACCTAGTTTGGTAAATTCGGTGAGCTTTTCTAACACAGGGCAATGAAAGTAAATGGAAAAAAAAAGGAATAGCTCCTTTTTATGATTTGGACATATTCTCACGCTGTCATTGAACCTTGGTCTTGTTCCCCAGCTGACTACCTACACATCTTATTTAATATAATATCTGTTCTTGTATCCAGGCCTGTATTTGATTTACTTCTTTTTTTTTTTTTGTTTATCGTAACAAATTATTAGAAATCATACGCCCAGCTCGCCTAATAGCCTCCTACATAACTTTATTTAACTTTACTTTACCCTATACCCATCTCTTAACTAGAACTTAACCAGAGTCTACTTATTTTAAGTAATCTTATACTATTCCGGCTCTGTTTTTTCCTGTACACCTTACCCCTCTATTCCTTAGCTACAGACTACTGAGACTTATATCACCCTCTCTGCACCTCAATACTTGATTACACCTTAGTCACAAAAACTCCTGTGATCTAAATGATGACATCCCATGTATATGAAGGATCAATGCTTATTGCCACCCAGAATGTCAAGGGTTTCTTATCTGCTGAAAAGCGGCCCTTTGCTCTACATGACTTTTATAAAAAGAATTTGGACATTGTAATACTGCAGGAGACCCACTTTAAGAAAGCCCGTGAACCAAAGCTCCCCTCTAGACATTATGACCAGTACTACTTAAGCTCTGGCCTGACCAGACACAATGGAGTCTGCATATTATTTAGACGTAATGTCCCATTTGAGCTTTTACAACAATTTTGTGATTTGGAAGGTAGGATCTTAATACTAGTGGGTCTTTATTACGGAAGACCAATTACCCTAGCAAACATTTATGCCCCGATCAAACCCACTCACTCCTTTTTCTGGAAAGTCACTAACAAACTCCTAGATATAGCTAAAGGCCCGATTATTATGGGTGGTGATTTTAACTTTCCATTTAACCCCGCTCTCGACACATCCTCGGGCAAATCCTATCTCAGAAACGCCCAGATTAAGAGCAACAATACAGCACTGCATTCACTCACTCTATTTGACACTTGGAGGACTGTCCATACTTCCACCAAAGACTACACGTTTTTCTCCTATCCACAGCACATGTATTCAAGGCTGGACTATATTCTTTGCGACCAGGCATTCCTCACAAATTTAATTGACTCTAAGATTTCCCATACATCCTGGTCAGATCATGTCCTAGTAATGTCCAGTTCAAATGGTCAACTAAACCTAAACTTAGACTAAATTGGAGACTCAACGAGCACATACTCACGGACAATGACATCCTTGACCAGCTAGCTAACTACACTGATGAATATTTCCAATTTAATAAATCCCCTGATACTATGGTTACTAACAACTGGGAATCGTACAAGTGTTACATCAGAGGAATCATTATACAACTCACAGCAAAACTTAATAAGCAAAGATCTGCCCTGTTTAACTCCTTGACCACTACTCTTTCCTCCATAGAACACTTACACAAGCAAGATCCGCAATCCCCACAAAAACTAGCTAACTTAACAGAAGCTAGGGACAAGCTTAATAAATTTCTCACTGAAAATGCACATATGCGAGCTTTGGCCTCTAGAGACAATTTTTTTTCGGATTCCAATAAAGCAGGACGTATGTTAGCTAGATCATTAAAGAAACAATGACTTAATTCATATACCCAATCCATTAAACACCACTCTGGGAAAATTTACACTAAAAATTAAGATATAGTCAATAGCTTCGTAACATACTATTCTTCACAATATAACCTTCCAACTGTAGATGAAGAAGAGAGGCGTGATAATATTAAGTCACATCTCGATTCCATCGATGTCCCCTCAGTTCAAGATGATGACTTGCAAACCTTAGATTCCCCTATAGCATTGCAAGAGATAATAAATGTAGTCAAAAATCTACCCTCGGGCAAGTCGCCTGGTCCGGATGGCCTCACTGCCAAATTTTATCAATTACTTATAGTTAATCTTAGTCCCAATTTGCATGAACTATATCAATCTATAGATCAGGGCCTCTCTTTTTCTCAGCCCTTACTGGATGCCATGATTACAGTAATCCCCAAATTACTGTAATCATGGCATCCATCGTTAGCAGCTACAGGCCAATATCATTACTCAACGTGGACATTAAAATCTATGCCAAGATATTAGCAAACCGACTCAATCTTATTCTCCCAAAAATTATCCATCCAGACCAGGTCGGATTCATCAGAGGCCGGGAAGCCAAAGATAATACCACCCGAGTACTCCATGCTTTACATACCTCGCATGATAACAAAAGCCCCCTCGTCCTTCTCTCCACCGACGCTGAGAAGGCCTTTGACAGGGTTGACTGGCAGTTTATGTGGTCGGCTCTGTCAAAATTTGGTTTCTCAGATAAATTTATAGCTAAAGTGCAGACCCTATATAACAATCCCTGTGCCATAGTTAGAGTTAATAACACGATCTCCCAGTCCTTCCCTATATCGAATGGCACTCGTCAAGGTTGCCCATTGTCCCCTCTTCTATTTGCCATTACGGTAGAGATCTTGGCTATAAAGGTCAGAAACAATCCGGATATTGTAGGTATTTCGTTTGGTAATATCTCACAAAAATGTCTTCTCTTTGCAGATGACATTATCTTTACATTAAAAACCCCTTCAATCTCTATCCCGGCCCTAGTACGTGTGCTGGAGACATATAAACAATTCTCCAACTATTCTATTAATATGGATAAATCGTGCATTATACCCATTCATGCAGGCCCAGCGGACACAGATTTTCTTCTACATAGCACTCCCTTTACCATTTCAAACTCTTTCAAATACCTGGGGTTAATCATTACACAAAACCCTCGAGATTTGTATCTTGAGAACTACTCCAAACTCCAAACCAATATTTTTTCTTTACTAGACTAATGACATAAACAGGGCCACTTGTCCTGGTTTGGCCGAATTAATACGATAAAAATGATGGTTATCCCCAAATATATATACTTATTTCAGACACTTCCAATCTTTGTACCCAACCATTATCTAACTGCCCAGCAACGCATGATAGAATCATTCATCTGGGCTTATAAAAAGCCAAGGGTGTCCCGTAACACCCTCTATTTAAGTAAAGAGGAAGGAGGCTTAAATGCACCCAACTTATTACTATACTACAAGGCAGCACATCTTGCTCATGTAATACCGTGGAATCACAACTCGCCATCTAAACTATGGATCCAAATTGAGGCCATTTTAATTGGGCAATGCAATATGAGAGATCTTTGCTGGATCCCTAAACAACACAGACCCCATTTACTCAAGGTTAACGAATGTATCAAAATGACACTTGCTATATGGGACACACTCATTCAATGACCTAATACACTCTCCTCTCCAATCTCCCCAATGACCCATTACTGAATAATACCTTGTTTTTCGACCAATATCAGTTCCAATGTGGAATTCAAGAAGAACTACATAAAAACTTGCCCATATTCCTCCTAATAGAATCATCCCAAGTGAAGGATAGACTTACCCTGAGGGATACGCTGGGACCCCCATTTCATAATTGGTTTTCCTACTTTCAAATACGCCAAGTGATCCATGACTGTTCACACAAAACCGATTGCCTACGCCCACTTAACCCATTTGAACAACTGTGCATAAACCTTGACATTCACAAAGCTCATCTTTCCATCTTATATAAGATGCTCAGGAATTTAGTTCCTTCTAAGATACCTACTTTCACTTCTAAGTGGGAATGAGAGCTCCAGACACAGTTCTCAAACGACGCCTGGAAACGCGGTTTCCGCGTGTCCCATGTTTCCTCTATCTCAATAGCATTGGCTGAGCTAAATTATAAAATTATTTCATGCTGGTATCTTACCCCTCAGAGACTACATGAGATATATCCAGGGGCTAACTCTAGTTGTTGGAGATGCTGCGGAGAGATTGGTACACTTTCTCACTTATGGTGGACATGCCCCAAACTGTTGGCATTTTTGTCCCAGAAAGAGCAATGTATCAACCTCACGCTGGGCACACAAATTACCCTTTCAGCTCCCATGATCCTACTTAATCATGTCCCTACCGTGAGATGCGCATATCGCAAAACATTACTTCAGTTAATGCTCACCTGTGCTAAGCGTCTCATACCCAGGTTATGGAAACAGCAGCATCTCCCCACTTTCCAACAATGGGAGGTCGAATTAAATCATGTTCTATCTTTAGAAAAAAGATACTATTGCTTTGCAGGTAGAAAAGACTTCATAATTGATGTTATCTTTATTTGGGAACAAAGAGCTAGTTACTGTTAAGGAGAATCCTCTTTAGGGTTGGTCTTGATTTGAATGGTTTTGGTGCATGTCCTGTAATATGATATTACTGTGCCACGTGTTTATTGTGCAATAACTGTACTTCATGCAGAGAGATTTTCCCCCATTTTTCCTATTAAGCACCCTTTTAATTTTACTTTATTATTCTTCATTCTAGGGTGAAATGTATCAATATTCACCCTATTTACCTGAGTTCATCCCCCCCCCCCCCCAAAAAAAAAAGTTTTCTATTCTGTTAAATAATATGAACATTTAATGGATTGTAATTTTGAGATATTTTGTTTTCTCTTGCCTTGTGGACCAAATATGTGATTATTCTCATTATTGCTGAATATGTAAAACTGTTAATAAAAATTATTTACTTAAAAAAAAACACAATTTTTTTTCATTCACAATAAGATAGAGCATGCACTTTTAAAAAACAATTTACTTATTATATTTAATTTGCTTCTTTTTCTTGGTATCCTTTGTTGAAAAGCATTGAGAAGCAGGAAGGGAGCTAGTGGAAGATTGGTGGCTGCACTTCTTATTGGCTTAATAATGTGTTCAGCAAGCTCCCTCCAAGTAGTGATTTGTTGCACTTTCAACAAAGGATACCAAGATAATTAAGCAAAATTGGTATTAGAAATAAAATGAAAATTAACTTACAAATGTATGCTCTTGCTCTATCTGAATCATTTTAATTTACCAAAAGAGAAAGAACAGAAGCATTATTGGGCATACTTGGAAGGTATATTACCCAGATACAATAGGGTGGAGTGTATTGATAGTGTGTATTAGTTATTTAACCCCTTAGTGACCAGAGCACTTTTCCATTTTCTGTCCGTTTGGGACCAAGGCTATTTTTACATTTTTGCGGTGTTTGTGTTTAGCTGTAATTTTCTTCTTACTCATTTACTGTACCCACACATATTATATACCGTTTTTCTCGCCATTAAATGGACTTTCTAAAGATACCATTATTTTCATCATATCTTATCATTTACTATAAAAAAAAATTATAAAATATGAGGAAAAATGGAAAAAAACACACTTTTTCTAACTTTGACCCCCAAAATCTGTTACATATCTAAAACCACAAAAAAACACCCATGCTAAATAGTTTCTAAATTTTGTCCTGAGTTTAGAAATACCCAATGTTTACATGTTCTTTGCTTTTTTTGCAAGTTATAGGGCCATAAATACAAGTAGCACTTTGCTATTTCCAAACCATGTTTTTCCAAAATTAGCGCTAGTCACATTTAGAACACTGATATCTTTCAGGAATACCTGAATATCCCTTGACATTTATATATTTTTTTTTAGTAGACATCCCAAAGTATTGATCTAGGCCAATTTTGGTATATTTCATGCCACCATTTCACCGCCAAATGCGATCAAATACAAAAAATTGTTCACTTTTTCACAAATTTTTTCACAAACTTTAGGTTTCTCACTGAAATTATTTACAAACAACTTGTGCAATTATGGCATAAATGGTTGTAAATTCTTCTCTGGGATCCCCTTTGTTCATAAATAGCACACATATATGGCTTTGGCGTTGCTTTTTGGTAATTAGAAGGCCGCTAAATGCCACTGCGCACCACAAGTGTATCATGCCCAGCAGTTAAGGGGTTAATTAGGGAGCTTTTAGGGAGCTTGTAGGGTTAATTTTAGCTTTAGTGTAGTGTAGTAGACAACCCCAAGTATTGATCTAGGCACATTTTGGTATATTTCATGCCACCATTTCACCGCCAAATGCGATCAAATTAAAAAAAACGTAAAATTTTTCACAATTTTAGGTTTCTCACTGAAATCATTTACAAACAGCTTGTGCAATTATGGCACAAATGGTTGTAAATGCTTGTCTGGGATCCCCTTTGTTCAGAAATAGCAGACATATATGACTTTGGCGTTGCTTTCTGGTAATTAGAAGGCCACTAAATCCTGTTGCGCCTCATACGTGTATTATGGCTAGCAGTGAAAGGGTTAATTAGGGAGTTTGTAGTGAGCTTGCAGGGTTAATTTTAGCTTTAGTGTAGAGATCAGCCTCCCATCTGACACATCCCACCCCCTGATCCCTCCCAAACAGCTCCCTTCCCTCCCCCACCCCACAATTGTCCCCGCCATCTTAAGTACTGGCAGAAAGTCTGCCAGTACTAAAATAAAAGGGTTTTAAAAAAAAAATTAAATTTTTTTTTTAGCATATTTACATATGCTACTGTGTAGGATCCCCCCCTTAGCCCCCAACCTCCCTGATCCCCCCCAAAACCGCTCTCTAACCCTCCCCTCTGCCTTATTGGGGGCCATCTTGGGTACTGGCAGCTGTCTGCCAGTACCCAGTTTACAATAAAAAGTGTTTTTTTTTCTCTTTGTTTTTTTTTTTTCTGTAGTGTAGCTTCCCCCCCCCCCCACCCACAGACAAACCCCCACCACTTTGCTGATTATTTTATTTTTCGATTTTTTTAATCTTTTTTATTTGCACATTTTCTGCAGTGTAGCGGTTCCCACCCGCTCCCTCCCCGTGCACGCGCCCGCCCCCACCCTCCCGTGCACGCGCGCGCGCCCGTGCGCGCCCCCAGCCACCCCCGCCCACGATCCCGCCCCCCTTCACTTCCACAGGGCCATCGATGGCCGCCACCCGCCTCCCGGTCCGGCTCCCACCCACCAACGCAGGTAGCCACCGATCTCCGGTGCAGAGAGGGCCACAGAGTGGCTCTCTCTGCACCGGATTACTTAAAAAGGTTATTGCAGGATGCCTCCATATCGAGGCATCACTGCAATAACCGGAAAGCAGCTGGAAGCGAGCAGGATCGCTTCCAGCTGCTTTCCACACTGAGGACGTGCAGGGTACGTTCTCAGGCATTAACTGCCTTTTTTCTGAGGACGTACCCTGCACGTCCTCAGTCGTTAAGGGGTTAAAACATAACATTTATTTATAAATTGATTAAAAAATATATGTTGTGGACCATGCCACCATTTAAACTAAAATAGAACACATTTTTTTAAAAAATATAAAAAATATATATTGAAAGCACTGCATACTCTCCTATTAGGGAGTATTCTCCAAATAATCAATTACTGGTGAATCTATACTGCATATATTAATATAGAGGTAACTCTAAGAATTCCCATAAGCAGATATAATATAGGAATAAGAGCGGTCTAAAAAGTTTCAATAATAGAGCTAAGTGGCGTTAATACAATGAGCATAAACTCATATACAGGATCGCCTAGTATTTAAGCTATTATCAGAAAACCACCGCACCAATATTAAAGACCGCTATCAGATTCCCATATAGTTATATATCTAATGCCCAAAATATGGGCCAACAATTAACAAGTTACCAGCTATATATTGTTAAACAAACAATAAGAGGAGAGAAGCAGTGCGAACGCCTGACACGCGTTTCGCATCTGCTTTATCGAAGGCAACCCGAACATCCACCAGGGCTTCCTTAAAAAGGCCCGCCAGCCAATCATGTGTAACAAACAATGACGTAAATCGCATTGTAACCAATCGCGTGTCGCCTCCTGCGACTGGGCTAGCAGAGGGTGTGTGCCATCCAGCCAGTAACGTGTGAGCTGATCGTGACGTTTGTCTAACACGCCCACCTGTCACTTAGCTATACGTTTACCGCAGTAGGACACGTTACTGGACGATGGCACTTAGTGGGAAATTGCTCAGAAACGCTCCATATATGATCATCCAAATGGACTATAAATTCAATAGTCACATCATTTCTCCATACAGGTTTCTCAAAAGACTTGTTAGCGTGCCTCAAGTATCAAAGCAAAAAGGGGGAATCGCATATGTTGATGCATATATATATCTCAGATATCCAGTGTTTTTATAAGGTTATCAAACCGACCTAATTAACACCATTATAATACAAACAAATACGGCATTTAATACTCACGCCCACATGGGCATAATATTCTGTATTGTTTGCTATAGGTATCATTAACACCTAGAATAACAAAGCACCTTATTAATTTGCAAACGTTTCATTACACTCATTTATAACCCATATATTTCTAGGTTCATTATCAATGATAAGGTTTTAAAATAGATATTCCTCCATTGCTTAGTCATAAGTACCATTACTGTCAAAAGACAAATAATTAAAGTGAAGGTAAAGTTAACTTGTCAACAATCCAGAATTCAAATATTTTTTAAAATTGAATAGGACTTTAAGTCATCATTTTTTCGGTTTTTACTTACATATCCCGTAATCTAATTTTTTATTTTCATTTTTCGTTTTTCAAAATACGTCCCGTTTTTTTTTCTTTTTTTCTTTCTTTTTGATTGACGTTTATTCATCCAGTTGAAATTCTGGCCGTTAGGCGGCCGTGACCCTACGTCATCCCTCTCCCAGATGCACTGCGCATGCGCTACATTCTTTTTGCTAATAGTCGCGTCTCTCACGTAACATAGTAATGAATGAATAAAGCTCTTCATTCAATATTATGTTTTCCCAGCAATTAACGCATGCGCATTGGGGATGTAAGATCAGAATCGCACATGCGCATTTGCAGCGCTCACCATGAAGGCACTTCTGAGATTACGTATAGAGCGGGTGGGACCGCTCTATACGTCATGGCACTAAAAAATCCGGAAATAGTGGTTGGGAGGGTTTATCGACGCAACAGCAAGAAAAGAAATGAATCAAATTAAAATATTTGCATTTATTTTTTTATTGAATAAAGTTAGCGATTAGGTTATCCAATGGAAAAAGAATGATTAGATATATTAGGATTACCTAAACTTTACCTTCACTTTAACTTAATCATTATACACTCAGTTCTCAATGATTTTTAATAATAAAGACAAATCCAGGTTGTGGAGCATCCTTATCCACAAAGGGACATACAGGGAGTGCAGAATTATTAGGCAAGTTGTTTTTGAGGATTAATTTTATTATTGAACAACAACCATGTTCTCAATGAACCCAAAAAAACTCATTAATATCAAAGCTGAATAGTTTTGGAAGTAGTTTTTAGTTCGTTTTTAGTTATAGCTATTTTAGGGGGATATCTGTGTGTGCAGGTGACTATTACTGTGCATAATTATTAGGCAACTTAACAAAAAACAAATATATACCCATTTCAATTATTTATTTTTACCAGTGAAACCAATATAACATCTCAACATTCACAAATATACATTTCTGACATTCAAAAACAAAACAAAAACAAATCAGTGACCAATATAGCCACCTTTCTTTGCAAGGACACTCAAAAGCCTGCCATCCATGGATTCTGTCAGTGTTTTGATCTGTTCACCATCAACATTGCGTGCAGCAGCAACCACAGCCTCCCAGACACTGTTCAGAGAGGTGTACTGTTTTCCCTCCTTGTAAATCTCACATTTGATGATGGACCACAGGTTCTCAATGGGGTTCAGATCAGGTGAACAAGGAGGCCATGTCATTAGATTTTCTTCTTTTATACCCTTTCTTGCCAGCCACGCTGTGGAGTACTTGGACGCGTGTGATGGAGCATTGTCCTGCATGAAAATCATGTTTTTCTTGAAGGATGCAGACTTCTTCCTGTACCACTGCTTGAAGAAGGTGTCTTCCAGAAACTGGCAGTAGGACTGGGAGTTGAGCTTGACTCCATCCTCAACCCGAAAAGGCCCCACAAGCTCATCTTTGATGATACCAGCCCAAACCAGTACTCCACCTCCACCTTGCTGGCGTCTGAGTCGGACTGGAGCTCTCTGCCCTTTACCAATCCAGCCACGGGCCCATCTATCTGGCCCATCAAGACTCACTCTCATTTCATCAGTCCATAAAACCTTAGAAAAATCAGTCTTGAGATATTTCTTGGCCCAGTCTTGACGTTTCAGCTTGTGTGTCTTGTTCAGCCTTTCTTACCTTGGCCATGTCTCTGAGTATTGCACACCTTGTGCTTTTGGGCACTCCAGTGATGTTGCAGCTCTGAAATATGGCCAAACTGGTGGCAAGTGGCATCTTGGCAGCTGCACGCTTGACTTTTCTCAGTTCATGGGCAATTATTTTGCGCCTTGGTTTTTCCACACGCTTCTTGCGACCCTGTTGACTATTTTGAATGAAACGCTTGATTGTTCGATGATCACGCTTCAGAAGCTTTGCAATTTTAAGAGTGCTGCATCCCTCTGCAAGATATCTCACTATTTTTGACTTTTCTGAGCCTGTCAAGTCCTTCTTTTGACCCATTTTGCCAAAGGAAAGGAAGTTGCCTAATAATTATGCACACCTGATATAGGGTGTTGATGTCATTAGACCACACCCCTTCTCATTACAGAGATGCACATCACCTAATATGCTTAATTGGTAGTAGTCTTTCGAGCCTATACAGCTTGGAGTAAGACAACATGCATAAAGAGGATGATGTGGTCAAAATACTCATTTGCCTAATAATTCTGCACTCCCTGTACATGAGATATTCAACTTGAATTCAGTCACCTCGCCTCAAAGATAATACTTTACCATATTTATTATTATAATAGGTTCAGCTCTCAAATGAAAAAGGAAGGAAGAAAAGAAAACTATAAAGGAGAAATATATCTACGGTTATAGAGTCCACGTTACATAGGTAGTTCAGATTACTTACCTGCAAAAATCTGAAATATAGCCCATAAAATAGCTTTTGGGCATACAGGGTGACTATCCCATTTCATAACTTTTAGTTCACATTACAGGGGAGTACATACACATTTTACTACCATACTTCAACCTATTGTCTGAATCTTGATGACAAAAGGTTACATATGTCGCATCCTTACGGTATATTTTTGAGGGGTATACTCATATAAGGTGAAAATTCCATCATCATCTTATTCCAAGAATGCACTGTACGTTAACATTTCATTAAGGCCCAATGGACTCATACTTTGGAGTCTAAAAATCCATTTGGTTTCTGCCTTTAAGAGTGCATTCTCAATGTTCCCTCCTCTTATTCCAAGTGACACTTTCTGGAGGATCTAGCTCCATAATTCTGGCTTACATTCATGTTTCTCCAAAAAATGTCTTGCTACAGTTGTCAGCTTTTTGTCATTTTCCAGATCATTCTTAGCATTTTTAATGTTACAAATATGTTCGCCCAGACATCTCCTGAATTCACGTGTCGACATTCCCACGTACCTTTTGTTGCAATTACATTCTATACAGTAAATTATGTTTTTACTTTTACAGTTAAAGAAGTCATTTATGAATATAGTTCCAGAAGGAAAAATATTAATCTGTTTCATATTTTGCATATATGGACAGAATTTGCATGTACCACATGCATATGTTCCCTTAAAATTATTTTCTCTTCCTATTAGTTTGTTTTACAAAATTACTTCTGGTGATTTTATCCCTGATTGTAGGGGCTCGTCTCCAGCTCATTGCAATTTTATATCCAATACATTTGGATAAATCTTCATCTGTTTTGAGGATATGTACATGTTGGTTAAGGATATCTCTTATTTCTTTGTGCGCTACGTTAAAAGTCCCTACAAACCGGACTCTATTATCCTGATTTTATTTTATTTTAGGTTTAAGCAGATCCGGTCTGTCTGTGTGAAGGGCCCTATGATATGCCTTCTTTAAGATGCTATTTGGGTACCCTCTGGCTTTTAATCTCTTCTTCATATCATTAGCCTGATTTTTAAAATCACAAATGTCAGAACAGTTACGTCTCAGCCTAAGAAACTCCCCGAATGGGATGGCTTTTTTGGTCGATGGATGATGCGCACTCTGAAAGCTGAGTATCGAATTCATGGCGGTCTCTTTTCTAACTTTTAGTTCCCCATTTCATAACTTTTAGTTCACATTACAGGGGAGTACATACACATTGTACTACCATACTTCAACCTATTGTCTGAATCTTGATGACAAAAGGTTACATATGTCGCATCCTTACGGTATATTTTTGAGGGGTATACTCATATAAGGTGAAAATTCCATCATAATCTTATTCCAAGAATGCACTGTACGTTAACATTTCATTAAGGCCCAATGGACTCATACTTTGGAGTCTAAAAATCCATTTGGTTTCTGCCTTTAAGAGTGCATTCTCAATGTTCCCTCCTCTTATTCCAAGTGACACTTTCTGGAGGATCTAGCTCCATAATTCTGGCTTACATTCATGTTTCTCCAAAAAATGTCTTGCTACAGTTGTCAGCTTTTTGTCATTTTCCAGATCATTCTTAGCATTTTTAATGTTACAAATATGTTCGCCCAAACGTCTCCTGAATTCACGTGTCGACATTCCCACGTACCTTTTGTTGCAATTACATTCTATACAGTAAATTATGTTTTTACTTTTACAGTTAAAGAAGTCATTTATGAATATAGTTCCAGAAGGAAAAATATTAATCTGTTTCATATTTTGCATATATGGACAGAATTTGCATGTACCACATGCATATGTTCCCTTAAAATTATTTTCTCTTCCTATTAGTTTGTTTTACAAAATTACTTCTGGTGATTTTATCCCTGATTGTAGGGGCTCGTCTCCAGCTCATTGCAATTTTATCTCCAATACATTTGGATAAATCTTCATCTGTTTTGAGGATATGTACATGTTGGTTAAGGATATCTCTTATTTCTTTGTGCGCTACGTTAAAAGTCCCTACAAACCGGACTCTATTATCCTGATTTTATTTTATTTTAGGTTTAGGCAGATCCGGTCTGTCTGTGTGAAGGGCCCTATGATATGCCTTCTTTAAGATGCTATTTGGGTACCCTCTGGCTTTTAATCTCTTCTTCATATCATTAGCCTGATTTTTAAAATCACAAATGTCAGAACAGTTACGTCTCAGCCTAAGAAACTCCCCGAATGGGATGGCTTTTTTGGTCGATGGATGATGCGCACTCTGAAAGCTGAGTATCGAATTCATGGCGGTCTCTTTTCTATACAGATCAGATTTGACCCGGCCAAACATATCCCTTGATATTCTTAGGTCGAGGAATGTCACACTATCATATTTAATTTCATAAGTTAGACGTAAATTCAAGGTATTTGTATTTAAGATTCCAATGAATTCCTTGAAGAGACACATATCTCCCTTCCAAATTAGGAAGACATCATCTATGTACCTAAGCCACAAGATGATATTATCTGCATATTTTTCCATATTGATGCCAAAACCAAACTCACGCTCCCACCACCCCAAATATATATTGGCGTAGGTCGGGGCACATGCAGTCCCCATTGCTTTTCTGTGAATTTGCAAGAAAAATGTATCGTTGTAAACGAAAAAATTGTGGCTCTGTATAAAGGTTAGTAATTTCACTAGGAAGTTGTTTTTCGGGATATTTTCAGATGCTTCCATTTGGAGAAAATAATTAACAGCATGGCATGGCATGGTTTTCTATCTGAATCATGAAAGAAAATATTTGGGTTACTAAGTGCAAAGCCAGGTCCGCTTAGCTATGCAACAAAAGGGTTAATACATTTTTTAAATTAAATCTGCTAACTTATTAAAAAAATTAAACAAACAACTTGTATTTTAACTCAGACAAATAAGATAAGTAGTGTACTATACTATACTATATTTCAGCCCAAAAAGCAAACTTTTTTTAAATTAGTATAACTGGGGGGGACAGTCACACACTAGATCATTCAAAAGCTTCCGGGCATCACAAGGTGGTGAGGAAATAAGAAACTTGCAGGGGGGCCAATACCGTAAAAAGTAAAAAGTAGCTTTTAATAGTGAGTCAGCTTAAAAACAAAAGTGAGCCCACAGCTCACAACGGCACATAGTAGTTTTCAACAGAGGCAGAAAAATGCAGACATGTTACCACACTTGGCCCCCCTGCAAGATTCTTATTTCCTCACCACCTTGTGATGCCCGGAAGCTTTTGAATGATCTCTGTTACTTTGACGCAGTGACATAGGCGTCTGCTGGTCTGAGGCTCCCAGGAAGTGAGGAGCAGTCTGAAGAGCAAGGAGACCAGTGCTTTGCTGAAGACAGGTCCCCAGAGGTTGGTAAGCGCCACTGTATTTCTTTGAATACAGTCACACACTAACTGGCAACTGCTATTGCTATGCTGCTAACACAGTGAAGAATACACATACCCCACAACTGTCCCAATTTTCGCGGGACAGTCTCAATTTTAGGGGTCTGTGCCACTGTCAGAGTGTCCTCTGTCCCGCATTGCCTCCCAGCTCCAAGGCCGCTGCATTGTTGATTTTTTAAAAATGGTATTATTTAATTTCCTATTGGATCCACCTTACCATGTGACATTGGTCATCTTGCACCCAATACGAGTGAGTCTGTACTGCAGTCACATGGCTCCACTCACAAGTTTTTGGTGCACGTGACTGCATGTGGTTGTCTCTGCTTGAGTGCGGGCAGCAATGCTGAACAACTCTAAGTTGAGTGACTCAGAGTGTCTCTGAGGAGTGAGGAAGCCGGTCTGGAGGTAAGTAAACAAACTAATCTAACCCATTCTGTCTCAGTTTGACATGAGATTTAATCTATTATTGGGAGGGGGCGGCAGAGCAGCCAGAGTACAGACCGCACCAGTAACTTAGTGCAAGCAGGGTGGAGGCTGGTGCTCTGGCCGGCAACTCACTCATTTCAGATTAAACCCGGTCCCATGGTCAATGTGCAATATTGGATCCAGCTGCCGCAAGCACTTAGTAGTTGAAGTGTGCACTGCATGGAACCTGCTTTGGCATGTGAGATTCCTGGCTGTATAGCTGCTCTGGTGTGCACAGCTGTAGAATATTTTGTATTTAGGCAGCAGGTATCTATAGCTCGTTATAGGGAAAGTTTGTTGACCATGAATTATACACATGCACTGATATTATTTTCATCCACTAATTAATCCATTTTAAAAAGGATATCAAGTCATTTGAAGAGATATTTGCCAACAATAAATTATTGGTCAATTAAGGCCACTGAAAACCATTTAGCTGCATTTACACAGTGACACCAACGCAGTAAAGCTTGTAGATGCTGCTCATTTACACTGAGACACTCAGTATTACTCAGATACTGACAGACATCAAGACACATGGGAAACATACATAACGTCCCTTACAAACTTAATAACAATTTGTGGCAGCCATTGACACCAAGCACATTGTACTGTAATGACCCACACATTAACACATTGACACAGCAGTAAACATATTCCTAGTAACACACATACTGACACAAAGATACTCATATTCCTAGTATCACACACAGTAACACAAACACAGAGTAACACACAGTAATATGCACTGACACAGAGATAAACATATTCCTAGGAACACACAGATCAACAACACACAGTAATACACACACAGAGTAACACACACACACACACACTGACCCACACAGTAAAACACTGACACACAAATAAACAATACACAGTAATACACACACACTGACACAGAGATAAACATTCTTAGCAACACACACAGTAGTACACACTGACACAAAGATACACGTTTTCCTAGAAACACACACACTGTAACACACACATTGACACAGAGATACACATACTCCTAGTAGCACAAACAATGACACACACAGTAACACACACTGACAGAGATACAAAAATTACATGCATCACAGCACAAAAGGTGTGAACACAGGATCAAAGGGGAAGGACCGTGTCATGTGTGTGTGGGGGGTACATGGAGCTCTATTAGCAAAGGAGAAAAGTGTCCCTCTTTGGTTTATTGAAATGTTGGGAGGTATGACACAGACCTGAGGCTCTGAGCAATATGCAATAAATTTAAAACTTTAATACTAGTTGGCTAGAAAATGTGACAGAATTACACTGGCAGTTTGAGTGAAACTGTCAATCTATTCTGCTGCCCCTTCTTAGTTTGCAGTCATTGGATAATGCTGCTTGCATCATAAAACTTTAAAAGAAAATAAAGCATTTTTATTTTCTTTTTCTTTTTTTTCTGTCGGATTTTTCGGTAAAGCAACAAAAATATTGCAAATTCCATTTTTGTGAAAAATAATGCACATATTTAAAACACATATGTAATAAAATCTTGAAAATCACAGGTGAAGGTGGTATGACCAAAGCACTTAGATTAAAGGTGCTAAACGACATAATATAAAACATGCTAAATAACCTAATAGTACAAATGCCAGCATTAAGACTTTTATGAATGGTAGTTACAGAACTGAGAGAATCTATTAAGAAAAACTGGGATGCAGTCAGAAATAATAAGTAGAGAATAGCCGCTCTCTTGCTGAGGATGCTAGTATAGTGATCTGCAAGGCAGATAAAGGAGGTTCAGTTGTCATTTTACATTACAGTTATTATAGAGAAGTTCTGAGCCAGGAGCAGCGGATACCACCGATTACCAATTGATCCAACAGAGTCATTCAAGAAGCAAGTAGATGGCAGTCTGCTAAGGACATTTGAATTGTAAATAGTATATAGTATTCAGATGAAAATTTGTTGTTATATCCGTTGGTGAAAAATTTGAAGATGCCAATATTTTACACACTGCTGAAGGTTCATAAAAGTCTGACTGCACCTCCTGGTCACCTGATAATGTCAGCAATTCATTTTCTCCCACAACCACTTGCTACTTAATTGGTTTGGATATTACAGCCTTTAGTGTGCCACATGGATGCCTTTCATCTAAGTTCCTCTACTACTATGCAGCTGCTAAGGGATGTGGATGACCTGCAGAAAGAGGATAGACTTGTGACACTTTTGCTGGCCACTGAGGACTGTTTTATAATTATAATAAAAATTAACCATAAAAAGATATTGATTAAAACCATTAAGAAAAATGTCAATATATTTAATTGGTGTGCCTTTTGCAGCTGAATCAATCATAGGTAAAGTTGACATGAGCAAAACACTTGTATTAGAGTTGATAAACAACATACTATGAAATGCTAAGTAAACTTCTGGACAAAGGAAACTATAAGTACAGGGGCATAACTATAGTGGTTTAAAAAGTCTCAAGTGAGACCGGACTCTTACCTATAGGTATCCTATTGGCCCCTGCACTGCCATATGCTACTGACTGATATCATATGTATCAGAGGCTTTCCAAGATAGGGAGGTTAGGAAATATGTAGGCATGTGCCACTGGCCTATTGGCACTTTGAGGGCAGAACCAAGTAAGGAGAGGTGGTAACTCAGCTGGGTAGTGGGCTTGACTTGTTGTGCATGGGACAGGGAGTGCTCTTGGTTTTCTTGCTCCACTTTGACATTTTCAAGTGGAGTACCAGATAGAATTTGCTGCACAGTCACATTGTAGACTGTGGGTCTTAGCTTGGACATGACTACATTGTAACAGCTTGAAAGTTCTGAACATCAAAATTAATTTTCATGGTTCAGGTAGAGCATGCAATTGAAAAGATTTTTATTTAACTTCTTTTATTAAATTTGCTAGTAGCAGCAATGCACAAGAGGCAAATGTGAGTATCCACCAGTCATCAAGATACAAAAATAATGAAGTAAATTTGATAATAGAAGTAAATTTAAAAAATCTTTTAAACTTCCATGCTCTATTTGACTCATGAAAGTTTAAATGTGACATCAATGGTTTCCATTGTCATATAAGTTTCTCTGTCTTAAGTAGGTTGCCATTCTTTTATTAGGTCACTGTTTTTACAGTCACAGACGTTTATCAAAAACATGATCAGTATCCATCCTCAGATATTTCTCTTCAATACACTTAAAGGGCAATTAAACCCAAAAAAATTTTTTTGCAATCTTTAGATATCCTTTGTTAAAGAATTAGCAATGCACATTGGTGAGCTAATCACATGAGGCATCTATGTGCAACCACCAATCAGAAGCTACTGAGCCTATCTAGATATGCTTTTCAGGAAAGAATATAAAGAGATTTAAGCAAATTAGACAATAGAAGTAAATTAGAAAGATGTTTAAAATGGTATTCTCTATCTGAATCATGAAAGAAAAAATGTGGGTTTAATGTCCCTTTAAGGTGATAAAGAGAAAAGGTATAATACACAGTTAATGACTGCCATCTAGTGGTAAAAGCCTAAAGTTACATAACCACAATATTCCTACTCTTCGTTCACAGCTGCAGAACATGTTCAGAGGCACATACCAGACATCACTGACTGTAACAGTACTAGCTGTACACAGTATACCATAATCAGAAAACAGTTTTCTATCTTACAGTAGCAGAGACAATGTAGGGACACAAAACATTCAGCTGAAGCAGCTTCCTGACAATTTAGTTTAGGCATGTAAGGTAACTTTCCACAATAAAGCAAAGAGCTAACAGCCAGTAAAGTTGTTCAAGTCTCTTTTAAAACTAATAGTGTAAATTCAACTCGAATGATATTATGAAGATATTCTATATCAATGACCCAAGCAAAGTAAAAATGCAGCTGTAAATCAAAGAGACTTCAGGCCTGATGATAAAAGATTCTTCTACTTGGAGAGAAATTGTAATGCAGACTTCACAGGATGCTCAAAGAAAAAGGTCGTAACTCTAAAGGAATATAAGAGATCTCTTACTTCTGTATCGGAAGGAGACACAAGCCCAGTGCAATATAGCACAGCTTGATATGAGAGCTTTGTTATACTTTGTGCATTGAATTTTATATTACTTTACACTACAGATTGGGTCCTTTCAGTATTATTTCTATTTTATATTTTAATAAATTTAGATCTAAGAGTAATTTTACAAATTCCGATTATGTTTTGAAAGTTTGTTTGTTACTTTAGCAAATTAATATCATACTTTGTATATTTCTGTGTATTATGTACAACTTACATTTTCTCTATTGTAAAATAAAACACAGCTTCAGTACGCGGGACAGGTGAGTTTCCTGTGCTGAACAGAGGAGTTCCCAGGGTATGACTGAAGCTTCTCTCACAAGTCTTATGAAATGCTGTTAGCATTTTAAACAAACTGGTCTCACTGATTTTTGCATGTCACAATACACACATTTAACTGACAGAAAAGTAATATATGTACTAAACTATATGCAAAAGAAAGTTAAATTGTAGTCAAAACATTTCAACTTAATTTGTAATTGGGGAAAATTGACCATTTATATCAGACCCAGGTGTTCTCCGGTTACCTTATTTCACTCCTGTGAAATTCTGCATCCCAGAGAGCTTCATTTCTTTCTATTTAAGGCATCTCTCCTCTCTCTGGGACATCCAGGTTCCACCCTTTATCTTATAGAATTCAGTGAGTTTGCACTATAATTTCTCTCCAAACTAGAGAATCTTTGCTTATCAGGCCCATAGAAAGGAAACTAAAACTGTCAGTTTTTAAGTTTTATTTTAAATAGAAAAAATACAAAGTGCAATGTAATTTGTAAAATATACACATAAATATACAAAGTATAATCCTAATTTGTTAAAGTTACATAGAAACTGTTAAAGCATAATCAGAATCCTAAATACACTGCTGCATACAAAATACAAAATAGAAAGTGCAAAGTTTAAATGTAATAAAAGTTTAATCTGAAGTGTAAAGTAATATAAAATACAAAGCGCAAAGTGTAAAAGCAGCAGAACTGTTATTATTGCACTCGGGTTGACTCTCCTTTACATATAGAAATGCAGGGAACACCCCTTGGAGAAGTATAGAAACATCTGCATTTTAAGAATTTCCCTAGGGAACTTGCAGTGCTGTGCGGCAAAGCAAAATCACCTCCCACATCATTGATCTGTGACCTAACGTCTCTTGCGGTGAGACCTACATTTTGTAGGCAACACCTAGTATATTCCAAAAGGTAAACCACACGAGTGGTATCGTTATATACAGCCTTTGTTGATATCAAATGTCTATCCAGTCACATGTAAAGAAAAGGAATCTGTAATTTGGCCAAAATCGCAAGTGCTTCATAATGTTCTCCCACATCTATAGGTGCCATGAAATTAAATATGTTATATTTGTCATGCAATACTATGTGAAACCAAGTTACCTAATGTCAGATTCTTAAAGTTAATAAAGTGACAACCTTCCTCAATATCACATTTAAAGTTGTCATCAGCATACAAGACTGGTAACTATTTAAAGGACCACTAAATACAGTAGTATATAGTAGTGCATTTCAAAGGAGTAGTAGATTTTTGTTTCTGTCAAATTTCTAAATTAATCCAGTTTTCCCTCTCCCCCCATATTATGTGACATCAGCCAATCACAAAAGCAAATACTGCCCCAGCCTCACAAGAAAATACACAGAACTTAATTTCAGCTGTTCCACTGCTATACACAGAACTTCATTTCAGCTGTTCCACTGCTATGCAAACAACAGCCTGATTTTAAAGTATATCTGCCCCTGTCTCACAAGAAAATACACAGAACTTCATTTCAGCTGTTCCACTGCTATACAAACAACAGCCTGATTTTAAAGTATATCTGCCCCAGTCTCACAAGAAAAAATACAGAACTTCATTTCAGCTGTTCCACTGCTATACAAACAACAGCATGATTTTAAAGTATATCTGCCCCAGTCTCACAAGAAAATACACAGAACTTTGTTTCAGCTGTTCCACTGCTATGCAAACAACAGGTAGCCTCTGGAAGATAGTAATATCATTATATTTTACCTACCCTGTTATTTTCTGTGTATATTGTTATATGTATTGGTTATTATTTTGTTTGTTTGTTTGTTTTTATTATTATTTTAAATGCATATTTTATCACCATTATGTCTGACCATTATGTTAAAAGTTAGTTTAACCAGCTAAGGCCCATATATCTTTTTTGTGCTTTGTTTAATGGTTCTATTCCCTTACATGAATACCTCTGTCTTATCTCTGTATTTTTCAACTTTCCCTGTGTTTTTGCTTGAATGACCCTTAGCTCAAATGTCCATAGATATACCTTCTCCATTCCTTTAAATTTTGTTTAGGCCAATCTGACGCGAATATATCTCTCTCCTTCAGGCTGATTTTAAAGTATATCTGCCCCAGTCTCACAAGAAAATATACAGAACTTCATTTCAGCTTTTCCACTGCTATGCAATCAACAGCCTGATTTTAAAGTATATCTGCCCCAGTCTCACAAGAAAATACACAGAACTTAATTTCAGCTGTTCCACTGCTATGCAAACAACAGATAGCCTCTTGAAGATAGTAATATCATTATATTTTACCTACCTTGTTATTTTCTGATGTGTGTATTGTTATATGTATTGGTTATTATTTTGTTTGTTTATTATTATTTATTTATTTTTTTTTTATTTTTTTTTATTATTATTTTAAATGAATATTTTATCACCATTATGTCTGACCATTATGTTAAAAGTTAGTTTAACCAGCTAAGGCCCATATATGTTTTTTGTACTTTGTTTAATGGTTCTATTCCCTTATATGAATACCACAAAACTTAATATCAGCTGTTCCACTGCTATGCAAATAACAGGTAGCCTCTGGAAGATATATCTAAATTACACAAATTACAGAATTCTCATCTACGCATCAAAACAAAATCCAATTGCACACTGACCGCAGTCCCCTCTTTCAAGTACTTGGGTATGTTGTTAGACCCCAATCTATCTTTGGCCTCCACATAGAAAAACTTGCATCTAAACTTTATCCAAAACTAGGTGCCCTGTACAGAAACAAATCCTGCCTCAGCCCTACAGTAAAGGAAAAGATTGTACAGCAAATGCTGATGCCTATCATGGATTACGGGGATGTAGTATATGCACCTGCACCGCAAACTCACCTTAATAAACTTAATACATTGTATAACTCATTCTGCCGCTTTGTGCTACAATGTAACTACAGGACCCACCATTGTGACATGCTAAAAGAACTAAACTGGCTGACGCTAGAATCCAGACGCACCCTCCATCTTTCCTGCCTTGTGTTTAAGAGCCTTTCTGGGAAGCACCCACCCTACCTGAGCAGAATGCTCTCCCCGACTATTCCTACCTCCTATAACATCTGATCCAATACCAGCACATTATGTAGCTTGCCTCAATACAAAAAGAAAGCATCTTGATCCTCCTTTTCCTACAGAGCAACACAATTATGGAATGACCTCCCGCACACTTTCAAACCTTCCCCAAGCCTAATATCCTTTAAGAGATCCCTCTCTACATATCTCAAAACAGAATGCACCTGTCATGGTTGATTATATATTTCCTACCTGTTCTATGTAAAATGTTTGCATATATTGTGTAATATTATTGTTTTTGTATTTTATTGTACCCTACTGTATCAATGCAATGTTTTGTGGACCCAGGACATACTTGAAAATGAGAGAAATCTCAATGTATCCTTTCTGGTAAAATATTTTATAAATAAATAAATATACAGGCATACTTTGCTCTTTTCACATGCTCAGTAGGAACTGGTGCCTTAGAAAGTGTGTGTATATATATATATATATATATATATATATATATATATATATATATATATATATATATTTTTTTTTTTTTTATTATTATTTTTTTTTTGCATATTTTAATAATGGAAGTTAATTCAAAAGTTTTCAAATAATTGCATGTTCTTTCTGAATCATGAAAGTTTAATTCTGACTTGTCCATTTAAATATGATATTGCACATCAGTGTATTTTGGTTTGAATATGTCATTTTTAAATGTAATGCCATTCTTTTTTCTTGTTGTAGCCATTCTCAGATATTAAAGGTTAATTAAACACTAAATAAATGCTAGTTAGAATGATACATTCTAAGAAAAGATTAGTCTGAGAATAACATGTAGATGTATTTTTTAAAGTTTCATTAGCTGTTTAAATATTGACAAAATAAGTGTGAAGTTTTAGTGTCTATAAAACAATGGGAGCTGCCATGTTGTAACGTAGGTTACTTTCTCTGCTGTGGCCAATTAGGGGCAATTATAAATAGGTCACTAGATTGTGCAGCCAATGACTGTGTGGAATTCTAACAGGAACTGAAAAGCTCACAATTTCAAAATAGAATTACAGGAAAAGGGGACAAAATAAACAATTAACGTATATTGGAAAGTATATATGTATACAATTTATCATTTTGTATTACCATCTCAAAGTGTTTAATATCCCTTTAACTTCAATAACTCACTTCTATGCATAAGTATAAGTATAAGCGTATGCTGTCTGCATTTATCTATGTGCGGCGGACATGATCCGCTACATCGTATCATGTCCATCCGCACTTTAGTAAATCGGCCCCTAGAACTGACTTCCAGTAGGTGTTTAACTACAGCTAAGCAAACTTGTCTGGGAAAGTTAGTTTAAGCAGCTAAGCCAACCTGTCATGTAGCAGTGTAAATAGTTGCCCACACACTGCAGAGACTATGTTGTTGCTGTGGGAGCCCTGTGCAGGAATAATAATTATATTTCTGCTTCCACCTATGCAGTACACAATACATGTGCATAACCAGTACTATTACAGCCATCTGAGAAGCTGCCCCTGCACATGTTCTAAAACTGGCTAGGGAGTGTAGGAAAATAGTGAGCTGTGTGAGGACAGAACAATATAGTAGTATAATACAGCTTATAAGAGGAAAAGACAACACGGGCAAGTTCACAATCAATGCCTGCTTCTGGGCCAAACAAAGGGAATGCCAGCTCCTGGGTCAACCAAAGGGGAGTGCCTGCTTCTGGGTCAAGCAAAGAGGAATGCCAGCTCCTGGGCCAACCAAAGGGGAGTGCCTGCTTCTGGGCCAAGCAAAGAGGAATGCCAGCTCCTGGGCCAACCAAAGGGGAGTGACTGCTTCTGGGCCAAGCAAAGAGGAATGCCAGCTCCTGGGCCAACCCAAGGGGAGTGCCTGCTTCTGGGCCAAGCAAAGGGGAGTTCCTGGTTCTGGGCCAAGCAAAGAGGAATGCCAGCCCCTGGGCCAACCAAAGGGGAGTGCCTGCTTCTGGGCCAAGCAAAGAGGAATGCCAGCTCCTGGGCCAACCAAAGGGGAGTGACTGCTTCTGGCCAAACAAAGGGAATGCCAGCTCCTGGGTCAACCAAAGGGGAGTGCCTGCTTCTGGGCCAAACAAAGGGAATGCCAGCTCCTGGGTCAACCAAAGGGAATGCCAGCTCCTGGGCCAACCAAAGGGGAGTGCCTGCTTCTGGGCCAAACAAAGGGAATGCCAGCTCCTGGGTCAACCAAAGGGAATGCCAGCTCCTGGGCCAACCAAAGGGGAGTGCCTGCTCCTGGATGAAGCAAAGGAAAACCAGGATATTAAAAAACAGGCTGCAAACAGTGGCAAACAGAGGCAGTGCTGGAGATAGGACATAGGACAGAAAAAGCTCAAGCTCATTTGTAAGCAAAGGATTCTCCATCAATAAACAGAAACAATGGATGTTAACTGTTGTATAGCAATCTATAGGACAAGGTAAAAAAAAAGTACAATACGCATTCTCTTTGCCTTGTATAGATGAGATCACACCTTGACCATTTTTTTATTATTAGCTGCTGGAAATTGAAATGACATTTCATGTTGCAATGTAGTTAAAGGGACAGTTCACCCAAAAAAATGTCTCCCCAATGACCCATTTTACCTGCTGGAGTGTATTCAATTGTTTACAAGTAGCTCCTTTACCCCTATTTTGGCATTTGAAATAGCTGATTTAACCTGTGGTATCCCTACCTATAGTAAAAGTTTGTATACTGGAGGCTCAGCTATTGAATAGCCTAAGTAAACACAGCCAGCAGAAGAAATTATACTCTCAATGGGGTGCAGGATAGTTAAGCAATAAAATGATAATTTTCCATTGTTCTCTCTATGTATTGAGCTTTAGTTTTCCAGACAAATATAAGATAAGAAAGCATGTGTGTGTACACAAAGTGATAACATAATATGATCTGAAATTAGCTGGAAGTTCAACCCATTGCAATAGGCTGTGGTTTAAAAGCACAAAACCAGCTACTTCATATACACAAATAAACCTGAAAATGTAATTTCTCCTACATTTTATACTCTGCAGATGATATAACAAGTCATTGAAAATCGGAACAGCCAATAGAATGCGAGCTCAATCTGATTGGCTGATTGGATCAGCCAATAGGATTGAACTTGATTCTGATTGGCTGATTCCATCAGCCAATCAGAATATTCCTACCTTAATTCCGATTGGCTGATAGAATCCTATCAGCCAATCGGAATTCGAGGGACGCCATCTTGGATGACGTCCCTTAAAGGAACCGTCATTCGTCGGGAGACAACGGAAGAAGAGGATGGATCTGCGTCGGCTGCTTCAAGATAGACCCGCTCCGCACCGGATGGAAGAAGATCGAAGATGCCGCTTGGAGAAGATGTTTGCCGGTCCGGATGTCCTCTTCTTGCCGGATAGGAGGAAGACTTTGGAGCCTCTTCTGGACCTCTTCAGCACCGGATGCCAGGACGGATCGGTGATACCTCGATGGTGAAGACAAGGTAGGAAGATCTTCAGGGGCTTAGTGTTAGGTTTATTTAAGGGGGGTTTGGGTTAGATTAGGGGTATGTGGGTGGTGGGTTGTAATGTTGGGGGGGGGGGTATTGTATGTTTTTTTTTACAGGCAAAAGAGCTGATTTTCTTGGGGCATGCCCCGCAAATGGCCCTGTTCAGGGCTGGTAAGGTAAAAGAGCTTTTACATTTATTAATTTAGAATAGGGTAGGGAATTTTTTATTTTGGGGGTCTTTGTTATTTTATTAGGGGGCTTAGAGTAGGTGTAATTAGTTTAAAATTGTTGTAATATTTTTCTAATGTTGGTAAATATTTTTTTATTTTTTGTAACTTAGTTCTTTTTTATTTTTTGTACTTTAGTTAGTTTATGTAATTGTAGTTATTTGTAGCAATTGTATTTAATTTATTTATTGATAGTGTAGTGTTAGGTTAATTGTAGGTAATTGTAGGTAGTTTATTTAATTAATTTATTGATAGGGTAGTGTTAGGTTTAATTATAACTTAGGTTAGGATTTATTTTACAGGTAATTTTGTTATTATTTTAACTAGGTAACTATTAAATAGTTCTTAACTATTTAATAGCTATTGTACCTGGTTAAAATAATTACAAAGTTGCCTGTAAAATAAATATTAATCCTAAAATAGCTACAATATAATTATAATTTATATTGTAGCTATATTAGGATTTATTTAACAGGTAAGTATTTAGCTTTAAATAGGAATAATTTATTTAATAAGAGTTAATTAATTTCGTTAGATTTAAATTATATTTAAGTTAGGGGGGTGTTAGTGTTAGGGTTAGACTTAGCTTTAGGGGTTAATCCATTTATTATAGTAGCGATGAGCTCCGGTCGTCAGATTAGGGGTTAATAATTGAAGTTAGGTGTCGGCGATGTTAGGGAGGGCAGATTAGGGGTTAATACTATTTATGATAGGGTTAGTGAGGCGGATTAGGGGTTAATTACTTTATTATAGTAGCGCTCAGGTACGCTCGGCAGATTAGGGGTTAATAAGTGTAGGCAGGTGTCGGCGACGTTGAGGGGGCAGATTAGTGGTTAATAAATATAATATACGGGTCGGCGGTGTTAGGGGCAGCAGATTAGGGGTACATAAGGATAACGTAGGTGGCGGCGCTTTGTGGCCGGCAGATTAGGGGTTAATTATTGTAAGTAGCTGGCGGCGACGTTGTGGGGGGCAGGTTAGGGGTTAATAAGTGTAGGCGGGTGGAGGCGACGTTGTGGGGGGCAGGTTAGGGGTTAATAAATATAATACAGGGGTCGGCGGGGTTAGGGGCAGCAGATTAGGGGTACATAAGTATAACGTAGTTGGCGGTCGGCAGATTAGGGGTTAAAAAATTTTAATCGAGTGGCGGCGATGTGGGGGGACCTCAGTTTAGGGGTACATAGGTAGTTTATGGGTGTTAGTGTACTTTAGGGTACAGTAGTTAAGAGCTTTATGAACCGGCGTTAGCCCAGAAAGCTCTTAACTCCTGCTATTTTCCTGCGGCTGGAGTTTTGTCATTAGAGCTCTAACGCTCACTTCAGAAACGACTCTAAATACCAGCGTTAGAAAGATCCCATTGAAAAGATAGGATACGCAATTGACGTAAGGGGATCTGCGGTATGGAAAAGTCGCGGCTGAAAAGTGAGCGTTAGACCCTTTAATCACTGACTCCAAATACCGGCGGTAGCCTAAAACCAGCGTTAGGAGCCTCTAACGCTGGTTTTCACGGCTACCGCCGAACTCTAAATCTGGGCCAGAGTTTCCTCATCATTTGTGGCAAAAAACTTCCCTTGCCTGAGCACCTTTTTCATTTTCCAGCTGAGGCTCTCATAATAATCAAAGCATTTCCAGACAATCAAATAACAGTAATCTCTTAAGATTTACATTTGCATACATTATTGCTTTAGACATGGTAAAGGAAATCTGGATCTCTAAAAAAAGGGGTTCTGCTTAAATAGTTGTTCTAATAATAATAAAAAAAACATTTGTATCAGTATATTATACCACACAATAGATCAGAACTGTACATTCAGTGTTTCACACTGGAGCAGATGATTTTGGGAAAGCATATGCAAATATCCTAACAATAATCTTGGCTATAATCGTTAGTCTTTAAAATATCTCTCTTTAAATATTACGACTTTTGGCTGTTCATCTACAAGTCGTTTTACTTGCAGTGGTTACATTACAGCAGCCAAACTTGATTTTATACTCCCATTAAAGTCAATGGGAACCATAATACTTAAAATTTTATTACAAGGCAGCTGTAAACTTATTTCATGTTGAATTTTGTTGTTAATCTACACCGACTTTCATTTCGGCCTTCTAGATCTTCTGTCAAAGGACATCATATTTAGCTTTGCTATTTTATATGCAAATTATTATATACAAATCCCTTTTTACAAATGGCTTGGGGCCGGAAATGGTTTGAAATTTGGAATAGTTTGGATTTCAGAATATTTTTATATCTGCATCTGCAAAATTGGACAGCTTGGAGAGGGAATAAGACCAAGAATAAACATCTTATGTCATTTGGAAATATTTACATGTCATAATACAGTTTATACATGCAACCTAAAGAGAGTTTTATATCATTTGTAATACTTCAGTATATATATATATATATATATATATATATATATATATATATATATATATATATATATATATATATATATATATATATATATAGTACAATCAGAAAGATTTACATTGCTGTAAAAAGGAAAGATAATAATTTTTGTTTTCATTAACTACAGACTAGCATATGCATTTTAGAGCACACAAACTGAACCTAAGTCTCATAAAAGATTGTGACTTGCTGGCAAGGAAAATGATAATATTTAATCAAATGTTAATGAAAAAAAATGTTAATGAAAAAGTCTGCATTTTAGAATAATTCCTGATTTTGGAATTCTTCATTTGGAGATTTGTGAATTTTATCAATCTTAAAAATATGCAGCTAGAATAGAAGTTTTGCGTTTCAGCTTGTAACACTGAAAATATGGCATTTTCAGCGTTAAAACAGCACCGCAGTTATTACAAGTGTTGTCGGTATAGGTGTACCGCACACCTTTTAGTCTGTACCGCAATGTCAGTCCTGCACACGTAAAAATTACGTTTTTTCAAGGGATTCCCATAGCACCGGTATTACGAGACTAAAAAGTGAGCGTTACAGCCTAAAACGTGAAGATCCGTACCGCCATCTAAAGTCAGTTGTTATTAATTTTATACTACAAATCTGTAACATAAAACTCATAACTAAACTAATACAAAGTGCACTAAACACCCATAAACTACCTATTAACCCCTAAACCGAGGCCCTCCCGCATCAAAAACACTATAATAAATTGATTAACTCCTAATCTGCCGCTCCCGACATCGCCGCTACTAAAAAAAAAATTACCCCTATTCCGCCGCTCCCCGACATCATCATCACTATACTAAAGTTATTAACCCCTAAACTGCCGCGCTCCCGCATCAAAAACACTATTAAAATATTATTAACCCCTAATCTTCCGTCCGTCCACACCGCCGCTATAATAAACCTATTAAACCCTAAACCGCAAGACCCCGACAACAAAATATACTAAAATAAATTATTAACCCCTAAACCGAAAGCCCCCCACAACGAAATAAACTAATTTAAACTAGTAACCCCTAAATCTAATGGCCACCTAACTTTATATTCAAATTACAATTTCCCTATCTTAAATTAAATTAAAACTTACCTGTCAAATTAAAAAAAATAATTTTAAACTAACAATTAAACTATTATAATTATTAAACTAAACTTACACTAACTACCAATTAAATAAAACTAAACTACCAATAAAAAAAATCCTAACACTACTACTTACAAAAAGTATCTAATTACAAAAATTAAAAACTAATTAAATTACAAAAAAAAAACTAAATTACGAAAAATAACAAACAAATTATCAAAAATAAAAAAAGAATTACACCTAATCTAATAGCCCTATCAAAATAAAAAAGCCCACCCAAAATAAAAAACCCTAGCCTAAAATAAACTACCAATGGCCCTTAAAAGGACCTTTTATGGGACATTGCTCCACAGATATCAGCTCTTTTACCTGTAAAAAAAATACAAACACCCCCCCAACAGTAAAACCCACCACCCAACCAACCCCCCCAAATAAAAAAACTATCTAAAATAACCTAAGCTAACCATTGCCCTGAAAAAGGCATTTGTATAGGCATTGCCTTTAAAAGGGCATTTAGCTCTTTTACTGCCCAGACCCTAAACTAAAAAAAAAAAAAACCCCAAAAAAACTTTTAAAAAACCTAACACTAACCCCTGACGATCCACTTACAGTTGTTGAAGTCTTGTTTGAATCCATCCAGCTGGCGAAGTCCTCATCCATGCAGAAAGAATTCTTCATCCAGACGGCCTCTTCGATCTTCATCCAGCCGGCGCGGAGCAGGTCCATCCTGAAGAAATCCAGAGCGGAGCGTCCTCTTCATACGGTCTCCGTCGTACACTTGATCTTCAATGCAAGAGACGCGATTCAAGATGGCGTCCTTTACATTCCTATTGGCTGAAAATTTTGAATCAGCCAATAGGAATTAGGGCTGCTAAAATCCTATTGGCTATTCAAATCAGCCAATAGGATTTAAGCAGCTCTCATTCTATTGGCTAATTCGAATTAGCAAATAGAATGAGAGCTGCTTAAATGTTATTTTGGGTGGGCTTTTTTATTGATAGGGCTATTAGATTAGGTGTAATTCTTTTTTTATTTTTGATAATTTGATATTTTGTGTAATGTATAATTTTAGGGGGTGTTTTTTTTTTTAAAGTAAAAGAGCTGTTTATCTCAGGGCAATTCCACCCAAAAGGCCCTTTTTAAGGTCCTTGGTAGTTTGGGGGGTGGGGGTTTGTATAGTGATAGGGGGTGTTTGTATTCTTTTTAAAGTAAAAGACCTGTTTATCTCAGGGCAATGCACTACAAAAGGCTCTTTTAAGGGCCCCCCAAAAGGCCCTTTTAAGGGCCCTTAGTAGTTTATTCTAGAGTAGGGTTTTTTTATTTTGGGGTGGTTTTTTAAGGGTATTAGAATAGGATTCATATTTATTTTTTGGGATAATTTTTTTTTTTTTTTTTTAATGATAGGTTTTTTTATTTTTTGTGATGGTAGGTTTTTTATTTTTGGTAATGGTAGGTTTTTTATTTTTTGTAATGGTAGGTTTTAGTGTAAGGCAGGTTAGGTTTTATTTCACAGGTAAGTATGAATTTATTTTAACTAGGTAGTTAGTAAATAGTTACTAACTATTTACTAACTAGTCTACCTAGTTAAAATAAATACAAACTTACCTGTGAGATAAAAAATAAAACCTAAGCTGGCTACAATGTAACTATTAGTTATATTGTAGCTAGCTTAGGTTTTACTTCACAGGTAAGTATGTATTTAGTTTTAAATAGGAATTATTTAGTTAATAATTGAAAATTTATGGTTAGGTTTAGGGGTTAATATAGTTTAATTTAGCTTGTTGCAATGTGGGGGGCTGGTGGTTTAGGGGTTAATAGGTTTATTTAGTTAATAATTGCAAATTTAATTTAGCTATATTTTTATTATGTTAAAGTTAGGGGGTGTTGGAGTTAGGGTTATGCTAGGGTTAGGTTTAGGGGCTAATATATTTTAATTTAGCGTGTTGCGATGTGGGGGGCTAGTGGTTTAGGGGTTAATAAAGGTAGTATAGTGGCGGTGATATCGGGAGCGGTAGATTAGGGGGTTAATAATTTTATTTAGGTAGCATCTATATTGGAAGCAGCAAATTAGGGGTTAATAACTGTAGGCAGGCATTGGCGATGTTGGGGGCAGCAGATTAGGGGTGTTTAGATGTAGGGTTTATGTTAGGGTGTTAGGTTTAAACTGTCTTTTTATTTCCCCATAGCCATCAATAGGGCTGCATTACGGAACTTTTGTTTCCGCGATCGCAGGTGTTAGTTTTTTTTTGGTCGGCTCTCCCCATTGATGTTTATGTGGAAATCGTGCACGAGCAAGTCTCAGCAACACTCTGATTTTGTGCGGTATGGAGCTCAACCCAACCATATCGCACGCAAAAGGCATATGTTTGAAAACTTGTAATAGCAGCGCTTTAGGAAATTAACCCCTTAACGACCAACGACATGAAAGGTACGTCCTACAAATAAATACACTTAATGACCGAGGACGTACCCTGCATGTCGGTCTTGGAAAGTGGTGGCAGCGATCCTGATCGCCTCCAGCCGCTTTCCGGTTATTGCAGTGATGCCTTGATATTGAGGCATCCTGCAATAACCTTTCTTATCCCTCCAATGCAGAGAGAGCCACTGCACGAGTGGCTGGGGTGGGCGCGTGCACGGGGCAGGAGCGGGTGGGAACCGCTACACTACAGAAAATATTTGTAAGAAGGAGAGGGGGGGAGGGAAATAAAAATAAAAAGGATCTAAGGGATCTGGGAGGGGTGGGGGGTTGGTCTTTGGGGGGAAAGCTACAATACAGAAAAAAATTAAAAATAAATATTTTTTTGTAAACTGGGTACTAGCAGACAGCTGCCAGTACCCAAGATGGCTCCTAATAAGTTAGAGGGGGAGGGTTAGAGAGCTATTTGTGGGGGGGAATCAGGGAGGTTGTAGGCGGGGACAATTGTGGGGTGGGGGAGGGAAGAGAGCTGTTTGGGAGGGATCAGGGGGTGTGATGTGTCAGGTGGGAGGCTGATCTCTACACTAAAACTAAAATTAACCCTGTAAGCTCCCTACAAGCTACCTAATTAACCCCTTCACTGCTAGCCATAATACACGTGTGATGCGCAGCAGCATTTAGCGGACTTCTAATTACCAAAAAGCAAGTTTTTTTTATTTGGTCGCATTTGGCGGTGAAATGGTGGCATGAAATATACCAACATGGGCCTAGATCAATATTTGGGGTTGTCTACTACACTACACTAAAGCTAAAATTAACCCTACAAGCTCCCTACATGCTCCCTAATTAACCCATTCACTGCTGGGCATAATACACGTGTGGTGCGCAGTGGCATTTAGCGGCCTTCTAATTACCAAAAAGCAACGCCAAAGCCATATATGTCTGCTATTTATGAACAAAGGGGATCCCAGAGAAGCATTTACAACCATTTGTGCCATAATTGCTCAAGTTGTTTGTAAATAATTTCAGTTAGAAACCTAAAGTTTGTGGAAAAATTTGTGAAAAAGTGAACAATTTTTTTTATTTGATCGCATTTGGCGGTGAAATGATGACATGAAATATACCAAAAATGGGCCTAGATCAATACTTTGGGATTTCTTCTTAAAAATATATATATACATGTCAAGGGATATGCAGGGATTCCTGAAAGATATCAGTGTCCCAATGTAACTAGTTCTAATTTTGAAAAAAAGTGGTTTGGAAATAGCAAAGTGCTACTTGTATTTATTACCCTATAACTTGCAAAACATGTAAACATTGGGTATTTCTAAACTCAGGACAAAATTTAGAAACTATTTAGCATTGGTGTTTTATGGTGGTTGTAGATGTGTAACAGATTTTGGGGGTCAAAGTTAGAAAAAGTGTGTTTTTTTCAAATGTTTCCTCATATTTTATATTTTTTTTATAGTAAATTATAAGATATGATGAAAATAATGGTATCTTTAGAAAGTCCATTTAATGGCGAGAAAAACAATATATGGGTACAGTAAATGAGTAAGAGGAAAATTACAGCTAAACACAAACACTGCAAAAATGTAAAACTAGCCTTAGTCCCAAACGGACAGAAAATGAAAAAGTGCTGTGGTCATTAAGGGGTTAAATAACGTAACTTTTGTTGCGTTCGTTAATTTCTCTATTGCGCTCAAAACTCGTAATCTAGCTGATTGTTCCCTGTGGAATTATAAAATAGTGTATATTATAGTAACAGGAAAATCATAAAATCATAACTATATATAAAAAAGAAAAATGACACAAAACCGCAAAGAATAATTTAGAAAGTAAATATTGCAGTTTAACATACAGTGGGGCAAAAAAGTATTTAGTCAGCCACCAATTGTGCAAGTTCTCCCACTTAAGAAGATGAGAGAGGCCTGTAATTTCTATCATAGGTATACCTCAACTATGAGAGACAAAATGTGGAAACAAATCCAGACAATCACATTGTCTGATTTGGAAAGAATTTATTTGCATATTATGGTGGAAAATAAGTATTTGGTCACCTACAAACAAGCAAGATTTCTGGCTCTCACAGACCTGTATCTTCTTCTTTAAGAGGCTGCTCTGTCCTCCACTCATTACCTGTATTAATGGCACCTGTTTGAACTTGTTATCAGGATAAAAGACACCTGTCCACAACCTCAAACAGTCACACTTCAAACTCCACTATAGTGAAGACCAAAGAGCTGTCGAAGGACACCAGAAACAAAATTGTAGACCTGCACCAGGCTGGGAAGACTGAATCTGCAATAGGCAAGCAGCTTGGTGTGAAGAAATCAACCGTGGGAGCAATAATTTGAAAATGGAAGATATACAAGACCACTGATAATCTCCCTCGAGCTGGGGCTCCACGCAAGATCTCACCCCGTGGGGTCAAAATGATCACAAGAACGGTGAGCAAACATCCCAGAACCACACGGGGGGACCTAATGAATGACCTGCAGAGAGCTGGGACCAACGTAACAAAGGCTACCATCAGTAACACACTACGCTGCTAGGGACTCAGATCCTACAGTGCCAGACGTGTCCCCCTGCTTAAGCCAGTACATGTCCGGGCCCATCTGAAGTATGCTAGAGAGCATTTGGATGATCCAGAAGCGGATTGGGAGATTGTCATATGGTCAGATGAAACCAAAGTAGAACTGTTTGGTAGAAACACAACTCATCGTGTTTGGAGGAGAGAGAATGCTGAGTTGCAACCAAAGAACACCATACCTACTGTGAAGCATGGGGATGGCAACATCATGCTTTGGGGCTGTTTCTCTGCAAAGGGAATAGAACAACTGATCCGTGTACATGAAAGAATGAATGGGGCCATGTATCATGAGATTTTGAGTGCAAATGCAAGGGCATTGAAGATGAAACGTGACTGGGTCTTTCAGAATGACAATGATCCCAAACGCACCGCCCGGGCAACGAAGGAGTGGCTTCGTAAGAAGCATTTCAAGGTCCTGGAGTGGCCTAGCCAGTCTCCAGATCTCAACCCCATAGAAAACCTTTGGAGGGAGTTGAAAGTTTATGTTGCCCAGTGACAGCCCCAAAACATCACTGCTCTAGAGGAGATCTGCATGCAGGAATGGGCCAACATACCACAAACAGTGTGTGACAACCTTGTGAAGACTTACAGAAAACGTTTGACCTCTGTCATTGCCAACAAAGGATATATAACAAAGTATTGAGATGAACTTTTGATATTGACCAAATACTTATTTTCCACCATAATTTGGAAATAAATTCTTTCCAAATCAGACAATGTGATTGTCTTGATTTGTTTCCACATTTTGTCTCTCATAGTTGAGGTATACCTATGATGAAAATTACAGGCCTCTCTCATCTTCTTAAGTGGGAGAACTTGCACAATTGGTGGCTGACTAAATACTTTTTTGCCCCACTGTAGATGTAAATTAAATAATGTATGAGAGGTTTTTGTTTTTTAAGAATATTAACATTTGCATGTATGAAGCATTTTAATAGATATAACAGTCCACCAAATGGTAATGCTTTCAAAATCTTTAGCCTTCTATATCTGTCTAGGCTGATTTGAACAGCCAGTAGGATTTTAGTAGCTCTCATCCTATTGGCTGATTTGAAAATGTCAGCCAATAGGAGTGCAAGGTACCCCATTTTTAAACGGGTACCTTGCATTCAAGCTTCAGTGTACTGTGGTGATTGTATGAAGAGGACGCTCCTCACTGGATGTCATCGCCGGTCCTGAACAGCTTGGCTCCATGCCTCCACAGCTCTGTGCCATTGGGATGAAGATAGAAGATGGTCCCGTGATGGAGGAAGATGTCGCCGTCTGGATGAAGACTTCTCGCCGACTGGATGAGGATGGATGACTGGATTTCAGGAACCGCGAGTAGATATTCTGGGGTTAGTGTTGGGGGGGGGGGTTCATTTTCTGGGGTGTTTTTTTTTATTAGATTAGGGCTTTGGGCAGTAAAAGAGCTAAATGCCCTTTTAAGGGCAATGCCCATACAAATGTCCCTTTAGGGGCAATGGATAGCTTAGGATTTATTTAGACTTAGGTTTTTTATTTTGGGGGTTGGTTGGTTGGGGGTTTTACTTTTTAGGGGAGACTTTTCATTTTTTGTAGGTAAAAGAGTTGTTTAACTTAGGGCAATGCCCTACCAAAGGCCCTTTTAAATTGATATAATTGTTTATGAGAATAAATTTGCCTTCAAACACAGTAGGCATCCTATGCCCAAGTAGCCCAGACTAATTTTGTAACTTACCCAGTACGACGGGACAACTACATTTTTACAGGACTAATTATGTATATAGGACTCGATTACGAGTGGAGCACAAACATTTGCATCCAACCTATAAAGGGTTTATTGTGAGGACTTTCGCTCAACGGGCTTACCTTTGGTATTACGAGTTGAAAGTAAACGCGAATGCTTGAGCTGAATCGCGATTTACACTAGAATGATTACTGCGACTTCAGAGCTCTGGTTAACTGTTTCGCGAAAACATAAAAGTTGCATAAAACACATCAAAAATACATTACAAAGTACAGTTACACTCATAATAACACTATCTAATAAAAATTATTTTAAAAAATATTTCACACAAAAGTTATACAGACTCAAAGATAGGAGGTCTCAGGTGTTAGACAAAAAAAGGCAGTCAAAAGGCTTTAACATAGAGATACATACATCTACATGTCAAAAGATGTATATAATTATATACTGTGTATATATATATATATATATATATATATATATATATATATATATATATATATATATATATATATATGTGTGTGTGTGTGTGCACATATGTATTTAGATGTGTATATATGTATTTACAGACATATAAACACATATATATATATATATATATATATATATATATATATATATATATATATATATATATATATACAGTATCTCACAAAAGGGAGTACACCCCTCACATTTTTGTAAATATTTTATTATATATGTTCATGTGACAACACTGAAGAAATGACACTTTGTTACAATGTAAAGTAGTGAGTCTACAGCCTGTATAACAGTGTAAATTTGCTGTCCCCTAAAAATAACTCAACACACAGCCATTAATGTCTAAACTGTTGGCAACAAACCCCTAAGTGGAAATATCCAAATTGGGCCCAATTAGCCATTTTCCCTCCCTGGTGTCATGTGACTCGTTGGTGTTACAAGGTCTCAGGTGTGAATGGGGAGCAGATGTGTTAAATTTGGTGTTATCGATCTCACACTCTCTCAAAATGGTCACTGGAAGTTCAACAAGGCACCTCATGGCAAAGAACACTCTGAGGATCTGAAAAAAAGAATTGTTGCTCTACATAAAGATGGCCTAGGCTTTAAGAAGATTGCCAAGACCTTGAAACTGAGCTGCAGCACAGTGGGCAAGACCATATAGCAGTTTCACAGGACAGGTTCCACTGAGAACAGGCCTTGCCATGGTCAACCAAAGAAGTTGAGTGCATGTGCTCAGCTTCATATCCAGAGGTTGTCTTTGGGAAATAGACGTATGAGTTCTGCCAGCATTGCTGCAGAGGTTGAAGGGGTGGGGAGTCAGCCTGTCAGTGCTCAGACCACTGCATCAAATTGGTCTGCATGGCTGACATCCCAGAAGGAAGCCTCTTCTAAAGATAATGCACAAAAAAGGCTGCAAACAGTTTGCTGAAGACAACCAGACTAAGGACATGGATTACTGGAACCATGTCCTGTGGTCCGATGAGACCAAGATAAACTTATTTGGTTTAGATGGTGTCAAGCATGTGTGGTGGCAACCAGGTGAGGAGTACAATGACAAGTGTGTCTTGCCTATAGTCAAGCATGGTGGTGGGAGTGTAATGGTCTGGGCCTGCATGAGTGCTGCTGGCACTGGGGAGCTACAGTTCATTGAGGGAACCATGAATGCCAAAATGTACTGTGACATACTGAAGCAGAGCATGATCCCCTCACTTCAGAGACTGGGCCACAGGGTAGTATTCCAACATGATAACGACCCTAAACATGACCACTGCCTTGCTAAAGAAGCTAAGGATAAAGGTGATGGACTGTCCAAGCATGTCTCCAGACCTAAACCCTATTGAGCATCTGTGGGGCATCCTCAAATGGAAGGTGGGGGAGCGCAAGGTCTCTAACATCCACCAGCTCCATGATATTGTCATGGAGGAGTGGAAGAGGACTCCAGTGGCAACCTGTGAAGCTCTGGTGAACTCCATGCCCAAGAAGGTTAAGGCAGTGCTGGAAAATAATGGTGGCCACACAAAATATTAACACTTTAGGCCCAATTTGGACATTTCCACTTAGGGGTGTAATCACTTTTGTTGCCAATGGTTTAGACATTAATGTCTGTTTGTTTAGTTATTTTGAAGGGACAGCAAACTTACACTGTTATATGGGCTGTACACTCACTACTTTACATTGTAGCAAAGTGTCATTTCTTCAGTGTTGTCACATGAAAATATATAATAAAATATTTCCAAAAATGTGAGGGGTGTACTTACTTTTGTGAGATACTGTATATATATATATATATATATATATATATATATATATATATATATATATATATATATATATATATTATGCTATATTTATTTTTAATAAAGTGTTATAGTGTGTATTTACTGTAAATATTTGACATTCCAATGTTCTCCACAAGAGCAGAATATGCTATATGTATTTATAAATATTCCTTGGCTTGAGAAAGGGCAAAGCCCGAAACGTCACCTATGTCTTTTTGCTTAAAAATAAATCACTAACAGCTAGATTACGAGTTTTTGTCGGTAATGGTGTGCGGTGCTAACGCTCCTTTTTTTCTCACCGCTCACTTAAGACAACGCTGGTATTACGAGTTTTCTGCAAGCCGGCGTTAGCCTCAGAAAAGTGAGCGCTGAGCAAAATTTAGCTCAACATTTCACCTCAATACCAGCGCTGCTTACGGTAGCGGTAAACTGGCTAAATGTGCTCGTGCACGATTTCCCCATAGGAAACAATGGCTGAAAAAAAGCCTAACACCTGCAAAAAAGCAGTGTTTAGCTCTTAATGCAGTCCCATTGATTCCTATGGGAAAATACTTTTTATGTCTACACGTGACCTAACACCCTAACATGAACCCCGAATCTAAACACCCCTAATCTTACACTTATTAACCCCTAATCTGTAGCTCCAGATACCGCCGCCACCTACATTATACCTATGAACCCCTAATCTGCTGCCCCCAACATCGCCGAACCCTACATTTTATTTATTAACCCCTAATCTGCCGCCCCCAACATCGCCACAACTATAATAAAGTTATTAACCCCTAAACCTAAATCTAACCCTAACACACACCCTAATTTAAATATAATTTAAAATAATCTAAATAAAATTACTACAATTAAATAAAGTATTCCTATTTAAAACTAAATACTTACCTATAAAATAAACCCTAAGATAGCTACAATATAACTAATAGTTACATTGTAGCTAGCTTAGGGTTTATTTTTATTTTACAGGCAACTTTGTATTTATTTTAACTAGGTACAATAGTTATTAAATAGTTATTAACTATTTAATAACTACCTAGCTAAAATAAGTACAACTTTACCTGTAAAATAAACCTTAACATAAGTTACAATTACACCTACACTACACTATAATTAAATTAATTACCTAAACTAACTACAATTAATTACAATTAAATTAAATAAACTAAATTACGAAGAAAAACACCCCACTAAATTACAGAAAATAATAAAATAATTACAAGAATTTTAAACTAATTACACCTAATCTAATCCCCCTAATAAAATGAAAAAGCCCCCAAAATAATAAAAATCCCTACCCTATACTAAATTACAAATAGCCCTTAAAAGGGCCTTTTGCGGGGCATTGCCCCAAAGTAATCAGCTCTTTTACACGTAAAGAAAAATACAATACACCCCCCAACATTAAAACCCACCACCCACACTCCCACCCAATCCCCCCTCAATAAAACCTAACACTACCCCCTTGAAGATCACCCTACTTTGAGACGTCTTCACCCAACTGGGCACAAGTGGTCCTCCAGACGGCCAGAAGTCTTCATCCTATCCGGGCAGAAGACATCCTATCCGGATCCATCTTGAAGACATCCGATGCGGAGCATCCTCTTCGTTCAATGGCGACTGGAACAATGACGGGTCCTTTAAATGACGTCAATGGCGTCCCTTCAATTCCGATTGGCTGATAGAATTCTATCAGCCAATTGGAATTAAGGTAGAAAAAATCAGCCAATAGTATGCAAGCTCAATCCTATTGGCTGTTCTAATCAGCCAATAGGATTGAACTTCAATCCTATTGGCTGATTGGATCAGCCAATAGGATTTTTTCTACCTTATTTCCGATTGGCTGATAGAATGCTATCAGTCAATCGGAATTGAAGGGATGACATCTTGGATGACGTCATTTAAAGGACCCGTCATTGTTCCAGTCGCCGTCGAACAAAGAGGATGCTCCGCGTCGGATGTCTTCAAGATGGACCCGCTCCGCTCCGGATGGATGAAGATAGAAGATGCTGTCTGGAGGTCCTCTTCTGCCCGGATAGGATGAAGACTTCGGACCATCTGGAGGACCACTTGTGCCCGGTTGGGTGAAGACGTCTCAAGGTAGGGTGATCTTCAAGGGGGTAGTGTTAGGTTTGATTAAGGGGGGATTGGGTGGGTTTTAGAGTAGGGTTGGGTGTGTGGGTGGTGGGATTTAATGTTGGGGGGTATTGTATTTTTCTTTACAGGTGAAAGAGCTGATTACTTTGGGGAAATGCCCAGCAAAAAGCCCTTTTAAGGGCTATTTGTAATTTAGTATAGGGTAGGGATTTTTATTATTTTGGGGGGCTTTTTTATTTTATTAGGGGGATTAGATTAGGTGTAATTAGTTTTAAAAAATTGTAATTATTTTATTATTTTCTGTAATTTAGTGGGGGGGTTTTCATAATTTAGTTTATTTAATTTAATTGCATTTAATTGTAGTTAGTTTAGGTAATTAATTTAATTATAGTGTAGTGTTAGGTGTAATTGTAACTTAGGTTAGGGTTTATTTTACAGGTAAATTTGTACTTATTTTAGCTAGGTAGTTATTAAATAGTTAATAACTATTTAATAACTATTGTACCTTGTTAAAATAAATACAAAGTTGCCTGTAAAATAAACCCTAAGCTAGCTACAATGTAACTATTAGTTATATTGTAGCTATCTTATGGTTTATTTTACAAGTAAGTATTTAGTTTTAAATAGGAATAATTTGTTTGTGAGGCGGGAGTGCGGCGGTTGAGGGGTTAATATATTATTAAAGTGGCTGCTATGTCCGGTCGGCAGATTAGGGGTTAAAATTTTTATTTTAGTGTTTGCGATGTGGGGGGGGGGCTTGGTTTAGGGGTTAATAGGTAGTTTATGGGTGTTAGTGTACTTTTTAGCACTTTAGTTAAGAGTTTTATGTTATGGCGTTAGCCCATAAAACTCTTAACTACTGACTTTTAAAGGCGGTAGGAGTCTTGACAGGAGAGGCTGTACCGCTCACTTTTTCCAAGACTCGTAATACCGGCATTAGGAAAATCACATTAAAAAGATAGGATATGCAATTGACATAAGGGGATTTGCGGTATGTTAAATCGCGGAAAAAAAGTGAGCGGTACACCTGTACCTGCTAGACTCGTAATACCAGCGGGCGTTAAAAAGCAGCGTTGGGACCTCTCAACGCTGCTTTTTAAGGCTAACGCAAAACTCGTAATCTAGGTGTAAGAAATTTATTTGGAGTGCTGCAGCCTTTTCTTCTATTTTATATATATATATATATATATATATATATATATATATATATATATATATATATATATATATATATATATATATATATATATATATATATATATATAACTTTGTATAATTATATATATATATACTGTATATATTCATATTTTCATGTCGAGTTAGCACAAATGAGAATATGAGATCAGGTTTGCGCGAGATTGTTTTTTTTTTTTATCCATTGACTTCTATGGGGGAATACGTGAACGTGCAAGCGATATTCTAACTTCGGCTTTTTGCGCTTATCGTGTTAGCACAAAAACAGTTTACTTTTAATTAGTAATACTAGACATGCGCAAAAAGCTTACTTTTAGCACGATTAATGCTCGAGCTGAAGCGTCAATTTGCGCTCAACATGTAAACTTGTCCATAGTGAGGTAGATGCAGTGGGGAGGGTCATAAATTAAGCAAATTGCAATGGAGAAGATTAATTGAGATGATCATTAATTTTATTATAAGACTAGAGACTCATATTGTGCATTACTTTCCTTTACTGCTCAAACTACAGCCATTAAAAGCATGTTGCAATGAAGAAAAATAAATTACAACATAATTTAACAGAAAAATCTTAAAACAATAAACAGAAGCAAACTGAAGACCAATGAGGGACAGAAATATAAATCACCAGATATAAGGGACCAATGGGGGCACAGCAAACAATCATAAAGGTCTGATAGATAGGGATATATTCCTCTTTCTTTTGCTGTTCATTCCAGGAGATAAGTAGTTTATAATAATATGACCTTTTTATCACTGTGTGTCTTTCAGAAGATTTTCTTTTACTTAATAAAAACATTTTCTTTCACAGTGACTAGTGGACTTCTATCATATTTGCAAGTTTTGCAACCCTCTGACACCTTCTTCCAGAGGTGGAACCAAGTCATTTTTTGCAAGTCACAAATAAGTCTTGAACACAGGGAAGAAGCAGCCACACAACGGATCATAAAAAATAATTCAAAAGTTTATTTGAACATACCAAATATTAGGTATTACACCAAGGCACACAAATAGAGAAAAATCGGCAGTCTGACACGTTTTCCGCCCCCTCGTGGCGCTTACTCATAGACTATGTGTACAAGTCTATGAGTAAGCGCCACTAGGGGGCGCGAAACGCATCAGCCTGACGATTCTTCTCCATTTGTCTGCCTTGGTGTAATACCTGATGTTTGGTATGTTCAAATAAACTTTTGAATTATTTTTTATGATCCGTTGTGCGGCTGTTTCTTCCCTGTGTTCATTGTTTGGCGGATTGGTTCCTACTTATTCATTGGCTTGCAACTTGCCAGTACTGTGACTTCAAGATTTTTTGTCTCCTGTTTATGACGACATCACTCAGCGTTTAGTTTTCCTCCAGGACGCCGGCTGTTGCGGCTAGTGACTCACTACACAAATAAGTCTTGAGTCTTTGAATTTAAGTCTTTAAGTATGCTACTGAATACACAGAAGATTTTCAGGTGTTTACATTAGGAGTGTTAAAGTTTTTGCTCACCTATTTTTAGGTTGGTGGGAGTTCTTCTACATCTTTGGAGATAAAAATCCCTATAAGAACAATATTCAGTTCTATGGCAGATTTATCAACAACCTCCTGCTTGTATGGAGTGGTCAAAGGGAGGATATCCCTGTGTTTGTGGAAGTTTTTAATCTTAATGAGATTGGTCTTCAATTCACTTTTGAAAGTCATCCCACGGACATCAATTATTTAAATTTGACTCTGACTGGCACGATAACTGGGAGGATTACTAATAAGGTGTATAGAAAACCAATCTCTGGGAATTCTCTCCTACATGGGAAGAGTTGCCATCCCACCCACACTGCAGCAGCAGTAGCGAAGGGCCAGTTCACTCGCTTAAAGAGAAACTGTTCTGATAGGGATGAGTACAGTATACAGGCGAAATGTCTTGAAAAGACAAAGCGAAGAAACAATTAGAATGCAAACCAAGAGATTTTCTGCTGCATGAGAATAAAAAGAAAGCAAATTAGTTTAAAGGCATTAACTTTGTCACTTACAATAGCACTGAATTTACCCAAATAGTATCCATTATACGCAACCATTTTTCCATTCTGGCGGTAGATGATAGATCGACGGAGGTGGTTAAGAATGGTCTGAGGTGTAGTTCAAGGAAGAGTCCCACTCAGGGAACTCTTCTTTCACCAACACAACTTAGAGAGAAACAGGTCAGTACTAGTTCCTGGCTAAGTAGCTTAGGCATGTATGGTTGTGGGCACAAAAAATGCAGACCATGTGAGTACCTGGATAAAACTAACGTTTTTAGTTCATATGTAACTGGTGAAAAGTTTGATATCAGAACATGCATGAACTGCATGACTACTCAGGTGATCTATATCAGAGTTCTTCAAACTTTTTTTCCCAAGACCCAGTGCTATGATACCAAATACCTTCACAAACCTATTTTTATGCTTCATCTGACAATTTCTGAAGTAATATACAACAAGATAGCATACATTTTTGACAAAGTGACTAAAATGTGTTTGTACTTTATTATTAGTAGTAAAACTTGAAAGTGTTGAAAAAGGGTTATTACTCAAACACACACCACAAAATCTCATAAAACACTCACACTCATACAACACACTACCCACTCTCATACAACATACAGCGCACAAACTCTCAAACACACACAGCACACACATTCTCAAACAACACACTCTCATACAACACACACAGCACACACACTCTCAAACAACACACACATTCTCATACAACACACACAGCATGCACACTCTCAAACAACACACACAGCACACACACTCTCAAACAACACTCACACACTCATACAACACACACAGCATATGCACTCAAAACAACACAGACAGCACACATATTCTCAAACAACACACACAATCTCATACAGCACACACACTCTCAAACAACACACACACTCTCATACAACACACACTCTGATACAACACACACTCTCATACAACACACATAGCACACACACTCTCTCAAACAACACATACACTCATACAACACACACATCACACACACTCTCAAACAACACACACACTCATATAACACACACAGCACACACACTCTCAAACAACACACACTCTCAAACAACACACACACTCTCTCATACAACACACACAGCACACACACTCTCAAACAACAAACACACTCTCATACAACACACACAGCACACACACTCTCAAACAACACACACACTCTCAAACAACACACACTGCACACACCACACACACTCTTAAACAACTCACGCAATCTCAAACAACACACACACTCTCATACAACACACACAGCACACACACTCTCAAACAACACACACTGCACACACCACACACACTCTTAAACGACTCACACAATCTCAAACAACACACACAGTCTCATACAACACACACAACAGTGCAACTCTCTGCTTCTTGTAAAAATACAGCATGCCACCCACCGTTCAAGCCTTTACCAACATATCCCTGATCAGTTCTTCTCCTTGCAAGAGATACAATGTGAAGCAGCTCATAATAAAACCAAAGCTGCATTTCAGTATTACTGTCAGAGTAAGACCTGCTGCTGTACTTCTTGCACTACCCAAGCATGTACCCCCTCACTACACTAACTCTCCCATAATAATAATAAATTAATAAAAATTTATCTTGAAATTGTTTTTTGATTTATTTAGAGTTTTGTCGGTAAAGACCCGCGTAGCTAACACTGCTTTTTTTTCCAGCGCACCCTTAAGACAACGCTGGTATTTAGAGTTGTCTAAAGGGCTGCGTTAGGCTCCAAAAAGGGAGCGTAGAGCATAATTTACCTCCACTTCAACCCTCAATACCAGCGTTGCTTACGGTAGCGATAAGCTGGAAAAACGTGCTCGTGCACGATTCCCCCATAGGAAACAATGGGGCAGTTTGGGCTGAAAAAAAAACCTAACACCTGCAAAAAAGCAGCGTTCAGCTCCTAACGCAGCCCCATTGTTTCCTATGGGGAAACAGTTTCTAAGTCTGCACCTAACACCCTAACATGAACCCCGAGTCTAAACACCCCTAATCTTATACTTATTAACCCCTAATCTGCCGCCCCCGACATCGCCGACACCTGCATTATATTATTAACCCCCTAATCTGCCGCTCCGTACTCCGCCGCAACCTACATTATACTTATGTACCCCTAATCTGCTGCCCCTAACATCGCCGACACCTACATTATATTTATTAACCCCTAATCTGCCCCCCCCCATGTCGCCGCTACCTACCTACACTTATTAACCCCTAATCTGCCGACCGGACCTCGCCGACATTATAATAAATGTATTAACCCCTAAACCGCCGCACTCCCACCTCACAAACCCTATAATAAACAGTATTAACCCCTAATCTGCCCTCCCTAACATCGCCGCCACCTAACTTCAAGTATTAACCCCTAATCTGCCGACCGGACCTCGTCATTACTCTAATAAATATATTAACCCCTAAAGCTAAGTCTAACCCTAACCCTAACCCCCCCTAAATTAAATATAATTTTAATCTAACAAAATAAATTAAATCTTATTAACTCAAGTATTCCTATTTAAAACTAAATACTTACCTGTAAAATAAACCCTAATATAGCTACAATATAACAAATAATTATATTATAGCTATTTTAGGATTTATATTTATTTTACAGGCAACTTTGTATTCATTTTAACTAGGTACAATAGCTATTAAATAGTTATTTACTATTTAATAGCTACTCAGTTAAAATAATTACCAAATTACCTGTAAAATAAATCCTAACCTAAGTTACAATTAAACCTAACACTACACTATCAATAAATAAATTAAATAAATTAACTACAAGTACCTACAATTACCTACAATTAAATAAACTAAACTAAATTACAAAAAATAAAAAAAGATTACAAGAATTTTAAGCTAATTACACCTACTCTAAGCCCCTAATAAAATAACAAAGCCCCCCAAAATAAAAAAAATCCCTACCCTAATCTAAATTTAAAAAGTTAACAGCTCTATTACCTTACCAGCCCTTAAAAGGGCTTTTTGCGGGGCATGCCCCAAAGAAATCAGCTCTTTTGCCTGTAAAAAAAAAAAAACACAATACCACCCCCCAACATTACAACCCACCACCCACATACCCCTACTCTAACCCAAAACCCCCTTAAATAAACCTAACACTGCCCCCCTGAACCGTGCCGAAGTCTTCATCCGATGGACCAGAAGAGGACATATAGACCGGCAGAAGTCTTCATCCTATCCGGGCAGAAGAGGACATCCGGACCGGCAGACATCTTCATCCAAGCGGCATCTTCTATCTTCATCCATCCGACGAGGAGCTGCTCCATCTTCAAGACCTCCGGCGCTGAACATCCTTCCTGCACGACGACTAGATGACGAATGAAGGTTCCTTTAAGTGACATCATCCAAGATGGCGTCCCTCGAATTCTGATTGGCTGATAGGATTCTATCAGCCAATCGGAATTAAGGTAGGAAAAATCTGATTGGCTGATTGAATCAGCCAATCAGATTCAAGTTCAATCGGATTAGCTGATCCAATCAGCCAATCAGATTGAGCTCGCATTCTATTGGCTGATCGGATTTTTCCTACCTTAATTCCGATTGGCTGATAGAATCCTATCAGCTGATAGAATCCTATCAGCCAATCAGAATTCGAGGGATGCCATCTTGGATGACGTCACTTAAAGGAACCTTCATTCGTCGTCTAGTCGTCGTGCAGGAAGGATGTTCCGCGCCGGAGGTCTTGAAGATGGAGCCGCTCCTTTTTGGATGGATGAAGATAGAAGATGCCGCTTGGATGAAGATGTCTGCCGGTCCGGATGTCCTTTTCTGCCCGGATAGGATGAAGACTTCTGCCGGTCTGGATGTCCTCTTCTGGTCCATCGGATGAAGACTTCGGCCCGGTTGGGTGAAGACGACTCAAGGTAGGGAGATCTTCAGGAGGGTAGTGTTAGGTTTATTTAAGGGGGTTTGGGTTAGAGTAGGGGTATGTTGGTGGTGGGTTGTAATGTTGGGGGGTAGTATTGTGGGGGTTTTTACAGGCAAAAGAGCTGATTTCTTTGGGGCATACCCCGCAAAAAACCCTTTTAAGGGCTGGTAAGGTAATAGAGCTGTTAACTTTTTTTAATTTAGATTAGGGTAGGGAAATTTTTTTATTTTGGGGGGCTTTGTTATTTTATTAGGGGGCTTAGAGTAGGTGTAATTAGCTTAAAATTCTTGTAATTTTTTTTGTTTTTGTAATTTAGTGGGGTTTTTTTGTAATTTAGTGTAGTTTATTTAATTGTAGGTAATTGTAGGTACTTGTAGTTAATTTATTTAATTTATTTATTGATAGTGTAGTGTTAGGTTTAATTGTAACTTAAGTTAGGATTTATTTTACAGGTAATTTGGTAATTATTTTAACTAGGTAGCTATTAAATAGTAAATAACTATTTAATAGCTATTGTACCTAGTTAAAATAAATACAAAGTTGCCTGTAAAATAAATATAAATCCTAAAATAGCTACAATATAATTATTTGTTATATTGTTGTTATATTAGGGTTTATTTTACATTTAAGTATTTAGTTTTAAATAGGAATACTTTAGTTAATAAGATTTAATTTATTTTGTTAGATTAAAATTATATTTAATTTAGGGGGGTGTTAGGGTTAGGGTTAGACTTAGCTTAAGGGGTTAATACATTTATTATAGTAGCGGCGAGGTCCGGTCGGCAGATTAGGGGTTAATAAGTGTAGTTAGGTAGCGGCGACGTTGGGGGGGCAGATTAGGGGTTAATAAATATTATGTAGGTGTCGGCGATGTTAGGGGCAGCAGATTAGGGGTTCATAGGGATGTAGGTGGCGGCGATGTGCGGTCGGCAGATTAGGGGTTAAAAAAATTATTATTAATTATTAATAAAAATTATTATTAATTATTAATAAAAATAAGTCAAAGATTCCATCGTTTCACAGTCAAATACTTATCTTCAAGTTCTCTATGGCAATATTCAATACATCGATGCAGAGTAAAAACACACACATTAGTTCTCTTACATTTTCTCCACATGTCACCCCAGTGGCGTCACTAGGGTTGGTGTCACCCGGTGCGGTAAGTTATGGTGTCACCTCGGAAACACACTCAGACACACACACAAAAACACACACACAAAAACACTGAGACACACACACACAAAAACTCAGACACACACTTACAAAATATGTAAACTGCACTGCATTAATTATAAAGCTCATGCCTAGAGCTGCTCCCTGGCTCAGCAGAGCATCAAATGAAAGATAAACAGAGCACTCTAAAAATAAATCACTAAAGAAAAGGTTTAGGCGCAAACTATGAAAATTCTGCTCTCTGACTTCTTATGGCCAATCACCTCTGCACTCTGCCCACCCCCAGACCCCCGCCCGCCCTCCTACCTGTTCAGTGTGCACTTAGTGTTCCGTAACCGTAATGGTCTGGTGGGCATCATACGTGGCTCCTTCACTTTAAAGACAGTGTCAAAGAGTCAGGTGCCAGGCATCCCCTCATGATTTGCCAGTTCCCATTTAGAGAGACAGCACAGCAGCGAGTGACTCCACTGCTCCACATGTCACTGAGCAGTGAGCACAGATAGGCAGGCAGGTTTAGGCTAGCAGCGCAACTTTGCAAGCCCCACGGCATGCCCACAACATTCATAGCGAAATTGGGCAGGGGAGAAGCAAAGTACAAACAAGCAAAAGCAGCCGGGAAAACTATTTGTTGAAATTGCAGCACTGGCTCAAGGGGCAAAAAAATTGTGTGTCTACAACTTCCCCAGTCCCACCAATGTTCACAAATGCCAGCCCCTCTAATAAAAAAAAATCTATGCATCTCAACATTGTATTTCTTTGAATTTCAATAAAATTAAAAAAAAAAAAAAAAAAAAAAAAAATTTTTGGTGTCACCCCCTGGAGGGTGTCACATCTCTTGTGATTCACAATTTGTGTTCAGATGCAGCTCATTAACAGGGGGGGGGGCAGTAAGTGAGCATAACCCATTCAGAAGAGTAAAGTAGTATTCTACATCTCTTGTAATTCACACATTGTGTTCAGATGCATCTCATTAACAGGGGGGGGGGGGGGACACAGTAAGTGAGCATAACCCAAGCAGAAGAGTAAAGTAGTATTCTACATCTCTTGTGATTCACAAATTGTGCTCAGATGCAGCTCATTAACAGGGGGACAGTAAGTGAGCATAACCCAATACTGACGGGAAGTCAAAGGGTCAATTCAAATTTAAATCCATAATTTAAAACCCAGAGTTTGAAGTTAAGTGTGCAGTGTCCACATTATTTAAATTAAAGTTTTTGACATTGAATATTGCTAAGCCTCCCTTTTTCATGGTTATTTGATTTAATTAGGTACAAACTCCATATATGTTATGTCTGTTCAGTCAGAGGATGCAGTATCTATTTTTATTTTTCTCTGTGTCTCCATTCATTTAAAGACTGCTGTTAACTTGTAATTCACAAATCAATTGAAAGCTGTTGCATTGTGTTTTTAATATGTGCTGCTTTTATACAAGTTTATATTAATAAAAAGGAGATAATGAGTCATTTAAAAAATATATGTAATTATTGCAGTTAAATGTTTTTAGAAATAATGCCACTGTAAAGTAACTGGTTAAACACATAGTCAAAGGGAGACATTTAAAATTAAACTTTCATGATTGAGGTAGAGCATGCTATTTTAATAGACTTTTCTAGTTATTTATATTTTGAGAATTAGCATCAACTGTTACTGGCCCCATGTCAGCAAATCAAATTAGTTTTTGAAAGAAACATGAAAGTCATAATTACATTTCCATCATTCAGATAGAAATTGCACCCAAAAAATAAACAAATAAACTTTCTATTTTACTTTTATTATGTACTTCATTCTTTTGGTAACCTTTGGTGTCCTTTGTTGAAGAGCATACCTAAGTGGGATGTGCACGTGCGTTTCTTGAACACCATATTGCAGCAGCAGCTGTGTTGGCAGTATTGATAACTTGTCCTTTGTGCAAAATTTGTATGGTAAATTATTTCTATTTTTACAATACAGTAGTGAGTAGAGAAGAGATTGTGTATCATTCTAATTGCTGGCACTGTGCCACAGAATTGTGTGAGTGTGTATGTGAGCAGAGTGTGTGTGCTTTATTCTCCAGGTAATCAATACATTTCCGATGAGCTAGTGCTTTAGTGCAGTGTTTCTCAACAATGGTCCTCAAGTACCCCCAACAGGCCAGGTTTTCATTATAGCTGAATCAGTGCACAGGTGAAGTAATCAGCTGATCAGTAACTCAGTGGTTACTAACTTGCTCTCACCCATCACCTGATTATGTCACCTGTGCACTGGTTCAGCTATCATTTAAACCTGCCCTGTTGGGGGTACTTGCGGCCCTCTGTACATGTGTTTCTCCGTCGTATGATTTCTAGTGCCTCACCAGCCTCTGACCTCACTGCACGTCACTGTTCAGATGTATGTTCCCAGGTTTCCCTTAACCTTTCCACACAGGGTGCACTGTAACATAATATTATTGACTTCCAAAAACAGTCTGTGTTTGAAAAATACCAGCAAGTGCCTGTCTGTTTTTGGAAATATATATATATATATATATATATATATATATATACACACACACACACATACATACATATATACATACATACATACACACACCACACACTTCTGGATGTATGTGTGTTTGTATATATATATATATATATATATATATTTTGCCACTTACCTGTGTAGGCCTGCTGTATATTCTGGGGATTCTGGCCAGCTCTGGGATATAGTCTGGATCTATATATATATATATATATATATATATATATATATATATATATATAGATCCAGACTATATCCCAGAGCTGGCCAGAATCCCCAGAATATACAGCAAGCCTACACAGGTAAGTGGCAAAAAATCAGCCTATTATTAGACAAAAATATAAATTGGCCTGTTGCCAAACGTTTCAGCTCATGCAGGAGCTTTCCTCAGTGGAGGCCCAATTAGACATGAGGAAAGCTCCTGCTTGAGCTGAAATGTTTGGCAACAGGCCAATTCGTATTTTTGCCTAATAAAAGGCTGAATTTTTGTCACTTACCTGTGTAGGCCTGCTGTATATTCTGGGGATTCCGGCCAGCTCTGGGATATAGTCTGGATCTCTGTATCAGTGTTTAGCAGTGCTCCAGGGAGTTGGATATGTTGGAGTGTGCCATTTATACTGGACATATATATATATATATATATATATATATATATATATATATATATATATTAGGGTGATCACATTTTCAAACTGCCATTCAGGGACACCCCCCCATTCCAAAAAAAGATCATTCATTTTTTATTTTTTTTAACTATGCAAACCCCAAATATTCTGTAATCAACAAAACAGATAGTTTATACTATAACTTGTAAGCACTCACTTACTAACCTAAAAAATCACAATAATTAAAATATTTACAATAGCAAAATATATATTTTCAATGAATATATATATATTTAAGTTACAATGTTACAATACATTGCACCAAAACAGAATTGTTTATAAGTTTTTTTTATGATCCAAATGAAAGAAAGACTGTAAGAATAGGGAAAAGTACAACCAATTCAAATAAAAGAACTGCGTTTGTATGTTTTCTCTTATACTACAGCAGTAGACAAAACAAATGTCACTATACAAATTATATGCAAAACACACGGTGATAACTATCAATGCCAGGATGTTAAATATAAGGTAGCAAGCACCTATCATCTGCTTGCTACAGACAACCAAAGTTCTTTGACAGTAACGAGTGGCCTCTCTTATACCTGTTAAGCAGGATTGTAGACGCAGTAAGGGACAGCAATATAAAACCTGACAACAGGTACTGTCTACACGCCTCCCGCAGAGCTCCAATTCTCAGCCACTGCCCAAGATGTCTCTAGGTCTGGAACCAGCGAGGCAGCTTTGCTGGCTAGAACGCTTGCTTACTTCCCGTGGACTTAGTGCAGAAAGTGGAGAGCGGCGGCTGTGTCACTGCTGTCAGTTTCCATTCCGGGACACTGCATTGTCCCAGAATGAAGGTGCCTGGTACCTGGGACAGATCAGCAAAATACGTGACTGTCCCGGGTTATCCGGGACACGTGGTCACCCTAATAAAAATTTAATATAATAATATTAATAAAATAGTTTAAAAAAAAAAACAGAAGAAAATATGAAAGAGAGCAATATTCCCTCATACACTGCCTTTCAGATGTGCCTAAAAAGATCTGTTAACAAAGTCATAAACAAAGCAAAAGGAGGGGCAGCTTAAAGCTGACCTCTTACAACTTGTAGCTGATAAGAGTTGGAATTCCCATCCCCCTCTGCACTTCACTGTCATAAATATTTCACAGGCAGGGACGCTGCTGAAGCATCCTGTTACTGCTGCCTGCAATTTAATTTTTTTTTTTATTTAACCGCACTAACCTAGAGCTGACTTAAAGGGAGTCAAGTCCAAAAAAGGCATGCAATTTTAAACAACTTTTCAATTTTTTTTGTCACCAATTTTGCTTTGTTCTCTTGGTATTCTTAGTTGAAAGCTAAACCTAGGAGGTTCATATGTTAATTTCTTAGAACTTGAAGGCCATCTCTTATCTAAATGCATTTTGACCACTAGAGGGCGTTAGTTCATGTGTTTCGTAAAGATAACATTGAGCTCATGCACGTGAATTTACCAAGGAGTGAGCACTGATAAATTAAAATGCAAGTCTGTCAAAAGAACTGAAATAAGGGGTCAGTTTACAGAGGCTTAGATACAAGGTAATCACAGAGGTAAAAAGTGTATTATTATAACTGTGGTGGTTATGCAAAACTGGGGAATGGGTAATTAAGGGATTATCTAACTTTTAAAAAAACAAAAATTCTGGTGTTGACTGTCCCTTTAAGGAGTCTGGGATGGGGGGTCAAGGAACTGTAAAAAACAGTAGCAATGAGCAGGAGAGGAGGGAAAATTATTACTTGGGACACCAGCCCCTCTTAGAGGTAAAGTAGGTGGGGCTGCTGCAACTACCAGAAGATATATATGATGTGCAGTTGATCTGTACTATCTGTTTCATGTTTACTTGAGGGCACCCCAGTGCGACCCAATAAACATGATGTTGCGACCCAGTAACATCCCAGGGTCGCGACTCGTAGTTTGAAGAACCCTGATCTAAATGATCCGATGTGATTCCTGTAGGGCCTGATACATAGAACTTACGTCCAGGGATATAAAATCCAGGATTCATGAACATATCTCTACTATAAACCAAGGCAAATCATCTACCCCCTTGTACGCCATTTTGTCAAAAAACACAATAGCAGACTAAACACCTTCAAACGGTGTGCTATTGAGAAGGTGAATAGGCCTAAAAGGGGTGGTGATGTTGATAAGTTGTTGGCTAAAAGAGAGATATTTTGGCTGTTTTGCTTGAGGACCAGGGTGCATGAAGGGTTAAATTCCAGATGTGATTTAAGTTCCCCTGTTAATTTGGGACTTTCAAGCATTCTTAGCCCCAGCGAACATTGTCCATTTATATGTCCAATGTTTTTTATGACTTTGGAGATCATAAACATTTTTCTTTTTCGTGTTACTCTTAAACATATTTGAGCTGCTGTAACATTTATAATTTATTATTTATTCAATATTGTATACTAGAGCTTTAATTATTGCTATAATAATTCTTTTTAGACTAGTCTATTATAATATATGCTAAAAAGTCATTTCACAATAGTCAGTATCACATTTGTATAGAACTAGTCAAATTGATATATGTTTTAGCAATTGTTACTTATATACACTGTAAAGTCAGGATCAGACCGATATGCTTCAGGAAAGTTCTTTTCTGTGAAAGGCACATGTTGAGCAAAAAGAGGCTGCTTCTTGGGTGATAATTAGCCATAGAACAAGCTATTATGCTATTGTTCGTTCCCAGGTTGAGCGCTTCTTCCTTTATATTTATGCAAATTATGACACTTAGGAAAGTCTCCCTAAGTGTGATTCGGGAATCCAGACATGGACCCATTGCTCAGTGTGCCTAGAGGGATATGGCTGCACCTCACTGACGAGGCCCACAATAGGCCGAAACGTATGTCTGGGTTTTTGCTGTTTCTCTCGTTCAGAGAGGAATTGCCTGGTATTTCGGGGCTGGACTATACTGTCAAGTCAGGATCAGACTTATATGCTTCAGGAAAGTTCTTCTCTGTGAAAGGCACATGTTGAGCAAAAAGAGGCTGCTGCTTGGGTGGTAATTAGCCATAGAACAAGCTATTATGCTTTTGTTCATTCCCAGGTTGAGTGCTTCTCCCTTTTTATATTATGCAAATTATGACACTTAGGGAAGTCTCCCTAAGTGTGATGCGGGAATCCAGACGTGGACCCATTGCTCAGTGTGCCTAGAGGGATATGGCTGCACCTCACTGTCGAGGCCCACAATAGGCCAAAATGTACGTCTGGGGTTTTGCCGTTTCTCTTGTTCAGAGAGGGATTGCCTGGTATGTCGGGGCTGGACTGTACTGTCAAGTCAGGATCAGACTGATATGCTTCAGGAAAGTTCTTCTCTGTGAAAGGCACATGTTGAGCAAAAAGAGGCTGCTTCTTGGGTGGAAATTAGCCATAGAACAAGCTATTATGTTATTGTTAGTTCCCAGGTTGAGTGCTTCTCCCATTTTATTTACACTGTCATTTCAGTAGTTAGTTTAGGATGCCCGCTAGTTCATAAGGGTTCATTTTCCCAAGTCCTTGCAGGTGACCACTGGTTTTGTGTGCGGCCCAGCAGTGAAAGAGTTAATAAGAGAATCATACCTTTCAGTCTGCATTGTGCAGTGTTTGATAATTGTAGGTTGTAGTTACCTAATTAACTGTTTCACTGCTGGGTCGCACGCAAAACTGGCCTTAGAGGGAACACTGATGACCAGGTAATGAGCTGGTGATGCGCTCCTTCCAGTCAACCAATAGAAATTTTTTAAGGGTATTTTAGTTATGAGCAGAGTTTGCTTTTTCTATGAACTGTGTATTACACTACCGGTACTCCCTGCTCAGTGGTGCATGCTTACCTCAGTGTAGTGGGACAGCAAAGACACACATTCTCAGTGACGTCAGACTACGGACCCAAGTGAATCCACAGGATGCCAAATGCGGAGGCCAATAAGCATGTGCAACCAGCTTGGAATAGAAGAGCGGCGGAGGGCTCGGCCTTAATGGATGTTCTACTGCTTTAGCGTTTTTCTGTTTTGCCGGAGATTGGGGAGCCTTAACAAAGCAACGAAGGTACATGTATAAACCCTTACTTACAAAGGAGTATCTTATTTGGCGTGTGTAAACATAGTGTTCCAGGGACATAAGGTCCCTGTCATCCGGCAGCATAAGCTTTGGAAGTTAAAATCGCTGGATGTACACTACTGCTATTTCCTCCTCTGAGTATTCATGATACCTTATAAAAGATGCAGACTAATTTCTGGATTATAATTGCATATTTGTGTCCCAATACACATACATGATTGGCTGTGACATATATCTTTAATGAACAGTGTAATATCACACATTTCCTGACCCTTTTGTATTTTTATTGCCCTAAGTTAAACAGCTCTTTTACTTCTAAAAAATATGAAATCCCCCATAACAGTTAAAAACTCCCACCCACCAAACCCCCTAAAATAAAAAAACCTAACACTAAAAAAATTAAACTACCCATTGCCCCTAAAGGGACATTTGTATGGGCATTGCCCTTAAAAGGGCATTGAGATCTTTTACTGCCCTTAAAAGGGCAGTCAGCTCTTTTTCAAGCCCAAGATAACCCTAATCTAAAAAAACAAAAAAACTAAAATTTAAATCAAAAAGCCTAAACCTAAACCTCAAATAGGTACTCACTGTTCCTGAAGTCCGGTGGAGAAGGTCTTCTTCCAGATGGATCCATCATCTTCTATCTTCATCCAGTGAGTGAGGGCAGCGTGGAGCGGAGGTGTGGATCCTCAACGGCGGCGGGCCTCGGCGGCGTGGAGGCTCCGCCTCATGCGATCGTCCATCACACACTGAAGATTGAATGCAAAGTATCCCATATTTATTGGGGTACCTTGAATTGCTATTGGCTGAAATTTGTAAATCAGCTAATAGGATGAGAACTACTGAAATATTATTGGCTGATTTGAACAGCCAATAGGATTTCAGTAGCTCTAATCCTATTGGCTGATTTAAAAATTTCAGCCAATAGGAATGCCAGGTACCCCAAATTGATTGTGGTACCTTGCATTCAATCTTCAGTCTACGACAGACATCGGATGAAGAGGAGCCTCCATGCCGCCGAGGAACGCCGCCACCATTGAGAATCCAGGCATCGGGAACACAGCTCTGCACCTCAGCTCCATGCCGCCTTCACTCCGGATGAAGATAGAAGATGATGGATCCGCCTGGAAGAAGACCTTCTCCCCTGGACTTCAGGAACAGTTAGTGCCTCTTTGGGGCTTAGGTTTAGGCTTTTTTATTTTAATTTTTGGGGTGTTTTTTTTTAGATTAGGGTTTTTTGGGCTTGAAAAAGAGCTGAATGACCTTTTAAGGGCGATGCCCATACAAATGCCCCTTAAGGGGCAATAGGTAGTTTAGTTTTTTTTAGTGTTAGTTTTTTTTATTTTGGGGGGTTTAGTGGGTTGGGGGTTTTTACTGTTAGGGGCACTTAGAATTTTTTAGAGGTAAAATAGCTGTTTAACTTAGGGCAATGCCCTACAAAATGCCCTTTTAAGGGCTATTGGTAGTTTAGTATTAGATTAGGGGTGTTTTTATTTTGAGGGGGATTTTTCATTTGTATAGGGGTATTAGTTTAGATTTATTTTTTTTATTTTGGATAGCTTTGTTTATTTTTTCTGTAATTTTACTTTTTTTATTTTTTGTAACTTTAGCTTGGGGGTTTGTATTTTTTGAAACATAGACTGCCCTCTGGGCAGGCTTATCACCTAGTATCTAATAATAATGATTTAAAAAATTGCTATAAAAAGTTATAAGGGCTCAAATATATGAGATGTCAGGTGTTAGAAAACAACGGCCAAAGTGCTTTTACATAGGGACCCATAGGAACGCATGTATAAATATATGTATGTATATAAATATTTAGCCATGTATTTTTATACATATATATATATATACTGTATATATATGTACATATGTATATACAGTATATATTAAATATAGGGTTGCACCGATACCATTTTTTTAAGACTGAGTACAAGTACCGATACTTGTTTTCAAATACTCTCCGATACCAATTACAGATACTTTTTTTTTTATGTCTTGACAGTTTACCAAGCACAATACAGATTAATTATTTAATATTCCTAAGACATTATGAAATAGTAAAACAGTTTTATTTGTCACAAAGTTCACAGAACATGTTTATAAATAAAAATATTACAATGAAATATATTAATACCAATAAAAAACAAATATAAAATCACAACCAACCAGAAGTGCAATACAGTAAAAAAATATAACAGTGCACTCTTTAATCATGGGGAACAACACTATGGCCTAGATTACATTTGAATGGTAAGTTTTACCAATGCTCTCATTACATGTCCTTCTCCATTGAAGTCTATGGAGTTGGAAATGTGAACAGAGCATTGGTAAAGTTTACCAATCCAATGTAATCTAAATCTAGTCCTATAATTGCAGGATGAGTGTTCATTGGAATTAACTTAATTTTTCCTATGAATACTCTTCCTGCAATTATATAACATAAGGACTGCAGCAGCTTGGGCTGGAAAGCTACAATTTAAAGGGATGAGGCAATTGGGTTGTAGGTTGTAGGGCTGTGTTATATAACTTTAATCTGACATTTGTATTTAATACAAATTAATATAATTTAATTCTGAAAAAATACTGGGGAAGGAGTGTCCCAGTAAACCCCTTTGAGAAAAATGGGACATATGCATTCTCCTGAATATTTTTCCATGGCTGCTTATTATTCCCAGTCCAGACCTGGCTATTGATGTTCCTCAGAGTACAGTATGTTTTGAACATAATTGTGCAAGATGAGAACTAGCAGTATAACAGGGAATCTAGCAATTAGAATAATTTTTCAAAAGTTAGTGGCAAGTTCTTTTTAAGGAGTAGAAGCATCTCTGCATGTTCAGCTATAAGTCTGTTTTTGCTATCAGTAAGGAGGTTCGACTCTAAGTTGAAAAGTCTTTCACTTTCCACACTACTGCATAGGGCAGAAAGTTATTTTTGGGCAATTTTAGCCAGAGCTGGAAATCTCAGTTTAGTAACTGCCAAGTACTTCCGGGGTTTGTCTGAATGAGCTAAAGTAATCTCTCAAACAATAATACAAATAACAGCAATTTGTATTGGCAGAACAGTAGTAAACAATTTTTAGTTTAGTCTCCAAACCAGCTTAAAATGAAATGGGAACATGCAGTTTAAAAAAACACTACAAGATAGCATATGGGTAGAAAGTGGAGGTATCGGTTTAAGTATCGGTGCATTTTTTATGAGTACAAGTACTTATGCAAATACTTGGTATCAGTACCGATACCGTTACTAGTATCGGTATGGGTGCAACCCTAATTAAATATATATATATATATATATATATATATATATATATATATATATATATATACGCTAGGTGGCAGCTGTTATTTATTTTTATTTTTTCAAAACGAGACTCCATTAAAGTCTATGGGGGAACAAAAGCCTGCGTTCGCAACTTTGCAAAAGTCTTTTTTTCTGTGTGAGCGCAGATAAAGCACTTGCGGGAGCACAAATTTGTGCTCCACTCGTAATCTAGCCCTTAGTTTCAGAGTATTAGTTACTATAGCAAATGTATGCTAATTTAAATCAGAAAGGATTTTCAAATATGTTTATCACTTCCCAGTTCAATTTCATGTTAGATTAGGTATAGACTAGTTTTACAAAGGGCACCCATCTACCTCAGTTCAATTTGTCTGCCCAGAGATGTGTTTGAAAGTTTGACACAAAGCTAATAAGGAGGAGTAGTGGAAAAACAGTATTATATTGTAAGAGAGTAACAAAGACAAATTCATGTTATAGAAATAAACTGCTATACACTTTGCATGTCTATGTGAGAGGGAATGAGTGTCAGTGGGTGTTGTTTTATCTAACCACTAGAACAATTAATTGGAACCTCAAGACAATAGGTTAATAAAAACATGTGAGAGAAGAAACGCAGATTAAGGGCTGCTCCGGAGCCCTTGGGGGGCAGGTTCACACATGCGAGCCTGCTTCCCATAATGTAAGAAGCACTAGCTCATGGACTCTTTCCATTTACATGAAAGAAATAACTGAGAGCTCGCTCATTCTCAGTGATTGACAGCCCCTTCAGTCGCGCAAATGAAGGGGCGGGCATTACACACTTCGAGGAGTGCGTAATGATACATACGGGCTAGCGGATGAACAGATTCGCTGCCTGTATTAGCGAAGGCAGGCGGACAGCTTCGCAAGTTGAGAAGCTGTCCGTCCGCCTCTAGTACATGGAGCCCTAAGAAGAAATAATTGCTAGTTTGTTACCATAGTTCACCACACTTTACATGTCAAAGAGGAAACAGGAAACATGGATGCAGACCAACCTGTGAAGGGTTAGATTATGAGTGGCATGCTAACTGTTGCGCGCAAGCGATGTCAGGTTTCTTGCACACCTGTTTGTGTTGGAAGTAGCGCGCGTATTACAGGGTGAAAGTAAATGTGATCGCTTGTGCGCAATTTAATTTCCCTTGCATCAGGATAGTGCTACTTCAGAGCTCTGGTTAACTGTTACACTCAAATAAAAAGTTGCACAAGACACATAAAAAATACATATAAAAGTACAGTTACACTTATAATAACACAGTCTAATAAACATTATTAAAAAAAAAATATTGCATTAAAACGTTATAAGAGCTTAAAGATATGAGGTTTTAGGGGTTAAAAGCAAAAAGGGTTTCAACAGACATACATGCATATACATGTCTAAATATGTATATGTATGTATATATATGTTTGTGTATGTACATATGTATTTATATGTTTATATATGCATTTACAGACAAAGCTACACATATAAACACATAAATACAAGTGTATACATATTTAGACTTATATAAGTGCATTGCAGCCCTTTGCAGTCAAATAGCTGAAAACATGTAAAATCAGATTTATGCAATATTCATATTTAAACGTGTTTACCAAAGTATTGGTAGAAAATGTTTCACATGGTGAATATGTTATAAGTATTTATAAATAGATATATCCTATATATATCTGTATATATCTATACCTATTTATTATTTTATATATATATATATATATATATATATATATATATATATATATATATATATATATATATACAGTATATATGTATACAGATATATATGTATTTATGAATTAATAGAACATATTCTGCTATGTGAAGAACATTGGTATGTGAATTATTAATATTTCATGTAGGGTTAGCACACTTGAGAGAAACGCAACTTGTTGTGTGTTAGTTTTTTTCAACTTTTTGGTGAAAAACTGTCAAAATGCATTTAGATTAGAAGTGGCCTTCATGGTCTAAGAAATTAGCATACGAACCTCCTAGGTTTAGCTAACTAAGAATACCAAGAGAACAAAGCAAAATTGGTAATAAAAGTAAATTGGAAAGTTATTTAAAATTACATTCCCTATTTGAATCATGAACGTGTTTTTTGGACTTGACTGTCCCTTTAAGTCGTCTTATCCAAAAAGATACTCCTCTACATTATCAAGCCTTTAAACATTAACAATTTTTGTTGTGGTCTTTTATAATAGTATATGATAACTTTATCGTCTGATGCCAAAGAATAATTTTTTTGGTGGCTTTTTCATGTGTTATGTAACACACATAACACTTCAATCAAATACATTGAAAAGTACAGTTACGCTCATAATAAAACTATCTAATAACAATTATTTTAAACAATTATTGCATAAAAAAGTTATAAGGGCTCAAAGGTATTAGGTATCAGGTGTTAGAAAAAAAGGCAGGCAAAGGGCTTTAACATTGCGATACATACATATATACATGTCTAAATATGGATATGTATGTATATGTATTTATGTATTTATATGGGTATATACTGTATGTATTTACAGGCATATATGCACATATAAACACATAAATACATATGTAGACATGTTCACACCTAAACTACCTATCATGCCCACTGTTATTGCAAAGAATATTGTTTCTATTATGATTGTTATTGCAAAACTGAATATTCACCTTTTAAGAGTTAGGGGGAAGGTAAACCAAAGCTCACATAAATTGTTTAAAAGTATTAACCGAAGGCTCCCTGGGAGAAATTGGAAGAAACACAATTTCCATATGTATTTTATAGCAAAAGGCAGCAAAATAAATAATGAATGTACAGTATATTGCAATAATGTTTCACTTGTAATAATGAAACATTTTGGGACAGATTACAAGTGGCATTCTAATGATAGCGTGGGACACTATAAGCAGTATTGCTGGACTGCTCTAATATTAGCTCTAACATTAGCACACAACTTAATATTACAAGTCCATGGTGAATTCTATTTACCAGACAAGGGTTAGCACGACTGAAATCGCTCTAGAGCAACCTATACTTTAAATGGATATTACGACTGAGCTAAATTGGGCTCATATTACAAGTTGAAAGTTATGTTAGGTTGTGATTGATCAAAAGCTGAAACTAAATTAGAATATTTAGCACAACTTGAGACCTGGACCCCAATTTATCAAGGTCTGCTGGACCTGATCCAACAGGCTCGCCAGAAACACGGGGCATCAAGCTCCATTCAGAGCTTGATAAATATGCTCCCTGAAGGGAAGTGTAAGGGTTAAAAGAAAATAAATCACATAACACATCCAAAACGTATTAAAATATAAAAGAATGTAAACTATTCCTAACACTCCTTCGGGTTTAGCGTAGTTTATCCATTAAGGCTTTTTGTACTGCGCCCCATATAAGCAACTTGTAATCTGACCCTTTTTGCGTTGTTGAAATGTCAAGTTTAATGGTCCGTTAAAGAATATGTGTCTCAGTGTTTCAAGACCAACTTCTTCCAGACAATCACTTATCTCTTATGTTTCTCCTTTTGCTCCAACATCTGTTACCACTATTTCTAGAAGGTTTTAATGGATCGTACTAAAAGCTCAAATAGATTCACATTTTTCTACGCACTACATAAAAGGTTCAGGTGCCTCCAAAGCAGTTTTTTAAGTCTGTCCTCTACAATACATTCTTAAAGAAGCTGATTGGTCATTTTCTTCTACTTCCAGACAATTTTATTTTAAACTTATTGCTCATCCTGCTCACATTTAAATTGAATATTTATTCTTAATTTTATTTAATTAACTTTTAAGCTTCTCAGCAAATCCAAATAAGAAATCTATCCGACAATTATGATGGATTGCCGATTCCCCATTGGTCACTTTAATCTGGTGATTCATTTCTCTGTTCTTCATTTATTTCCCTGTTAAATACTATTGTATTGTCTTTATTGTAAAAAAAAAAAATTAAGGGATGCAGTCTGAGCAAATAAGACAATTAATGCAAAATATTTGACTCAGTGCCTTTAAAGGGACATGAAACCCAAAATGTTCCTGTATGATTCAGATAGGGGATACAATTTTAAACAACTTCCCAAGTTACTTATGATCTAATTTGGTATGTTCTCTTGGTTTAAAAGCATACCTAGGTATGCTCAGGATCTGGGAGATAGCTACTGATTGGTGACTGCACATATATTTCTCATGTCATTGGCTTACTAAAGTGTTCTGCTAGCTTCCAGTAGTGCATTGCTGCTCCTTTAACAAAGGATACCAAGAAAATGAAGTCAAAATTGATAATAAAAGAAAATTGAAAAGTTATTTAAAAATCTATGATCTATCTCAATCATGAAATAAAAATGTTGTGTTTCATGTCCCCTTAATGCAAACTAGATTATATTTACACTAAATCTAGGATAATCTGAATTTTTAGTCCCCTGTACTGATTTGCCTGCCTACAGCATCAGTGTGTGTAACACCAGACATACAATACTGTTGCTATTAAGTCATAGAGAAATATTAAATTGTTAGGGAGATATATTAGTAATTTAATCCAAAAGACCCCAAACATAAGTATCTGATGGGTATCAATGTACCCTTTAAAGGGAATAGTGTGCAGACACTTAAATATATGTTAGAAAAGACTACAAAGTGAGGGAAAGAAAGTAGAAACGCAATAAGTAACTACTTACAGGACAGGGATTTCAGCACACTGTTTTTATTCATAAGAAAAATACAAATTTATCATTGCAACAAGTTTCAAAGGTGATGACTGCAGTGCCTATCTTATCAGACATACACATCAAGAGGTTAGATAAACAAATTCATGTAAATTAATGAATGAACCATGGTAACGTAACATACACAACACAAGATACGAGTGGTCAGTTTTACCTGTAGCACAAACGTCGAAACCCAGACCCTAGGAACAGAGCAAAACCTCCACTAGAGGGTGGCTTCGCAAATAAAGCGAAAAATGGCCACCATAGTGATCCTTGAGGATCTATGCTTGTTAGAAAGTTTAATAGCAGGTTCTCACCGTAACATACATGTAAGCTTATATTGATATTGATACAATGTGATTCAATGCAAACACAGACACGATATAGCAACACCTCCACCAAAGGGTAACTTCTCTGCACAGGTGAAATAAACGGTTACCTTGGTGATCCGTGAGGATCTATGCTTATAGAACCATAGTACTGTGTGTAAATATTATACATGTATGAAGAACTTGGTAGACGTACCGTGATAAGGGGTATGTACAACACCTATTTCAGAGGACAGCACTATAATGCAATAGTATACGGTGTCATGAAAATAAATGCATACGTAGGATCTATGTACACCCCCAATTAAATCAGGGTGCTACCATTACAGGGTTGGTACAGCTTATATACAGTTACATATGTTATTTCCCGCAAAGAGCTTATCCATAGATGATAATATTAAGGATAATGACCATCCAGCGTGTGGAATAGTTTGCAGTTCATGTATCAAGATGTAAATTCCACTTTGAAAAGGTAAGTGTAAGTGTTAATAATGACCACCTTCCATACTTTCGCTTTGTTCCGAAAGACCCATAAGGGAAGTAACCAGAAGATGTATCCAGTAAATAAACGAAGGCAAAATCCTCTTGAACAATTTCTAGAAAGTCGCTTGCATAGCCAGCAAACAAACAAAAGCCTTTATTTTCCTCTTTTTCCAATTTCACGCTGTGACGTATCCAGAGGGAGTGGCTCTGTATTCTACCTGAACGGCTGGTCTCCAGCTTACTTTTAAATGTATTTTTATGGGTTTTGTGCCACTTTTTTGTTTTGTGAAACAGTTAACCAGAGCTCTGAGGTCACGCTATCCGGATGCACATTAAATTCAACTTGTATTATGAGTGCTACATCCAACGTACGCAAGCAGCCACGATAAACCCAATATCACTCGATCGTAACTGTTAAGGCTGTGACACACTACAAGCTATGTGGTGCGAGGTGAAGCAGCTGCTTCGCACCAAGTCGCATAGCTTCTGAAGTTCAAATATTTCATCTCTGAGCACTCAGCTATGCGACCTGATGCAGTTGAGGGCGCAGAGATAACAAGGCAGGACACACTGAGTGTGCACAGCGGCATCATCACGCTGCATGCCGTGTCGCTCTCAGTGTGTCACAGCCTTTAGCGTACCACTGGTAATCTGGCCATTAGTGGGATGACTGGCCCCTGGTAGCAACAAGGGTGTTGCTTTTCTACTTTTCTGTTGCTATCAATAAAGAGAAGCACAAGATCTTGGCGAATGAGTTCACCAGATGCCTGACATACAATACCTATAATCCCTGCAACACGAGACAGCTTCTGGAAGCTCCAGCACTCTCAGCTGTTATGTTACAGCTGAGAGCTGGAGCTCCTGAAGCTTCAGGCATCAGCTGCATATGGAGCCGGAGCGAGATCGGTGCTCCACCTCCATATGAGGGCAGATGCCTGATCTTACAGACAGTGACACTGTGTGTGTCAACGTCTGTAACGATCTTCTGCTGGTGTGGACGGGAGGCGGTTGGGCGACTCAGCAGTGGAGGGAGGAGGGAAGGGAGTGGGAGGCTACTCTACAGAAATTAAAGGAAGAAGTAGGGATGGGACAGCTACAATACAGAAAAGGGGGACTAAATGATGAACGCGGGAGGGGGAGGTAGTAGGACCACTACAATACAGAAAATTAAAAAATTAAAAAAGAATTAAAAAAGGGGGTGTTATGGTATAACCCTGGTATCGAGGGTTAATACCAGATGAAAGATGCCCTGAATACGGGATCAGCAACACCCGAACCCAGTTAATTCCCCCCAAACACGAGACCAAGCTCCATCTTGAGGGTAAAACAGAATGTACTTTATTGAGGGCTATATGCCCGGTATTTATGCAGGTTTCCCACCTGGTTGACACTCTCCTAGGAGACCAGGTGGGGGATTGGAAGAGTATAGTACATTAGATAGATAGAAGACGCCCTTTTACAGGATACAATAGAATTACATTACTTAACCACATAAACAATCAAACACAAGAAAACAATGGATTCCTTCTTGGCACCTGGCAGTCTGGAAGTGATTAAACAAGGTGAATGCTTATCACCTAGACCTAATTACAGTAAACAATAGCTGATGCCAAGAAACCTGTCTCTGTCTCAGACAATACAGTTACTCAAAACTGTACAAGAGGAGAGTTTAACACCTCCAGTACTGTTGGATTTGCACCCTGTACCTATAATGGGCACAGGGTGTCTTAACATAATGCCCGAATCCATAATCCGTAGGGAGGTTGACAGAGGGGTCTGTCACATGGCCCCCTCCTGGTGGGACACTCGGGCAGACCCGGCTTGACCCTTTGGCTGGTCAACTTGGGGATGACCGGACTAGGAGGTGGTAGGAATGTCAGTTTGCCGGGACAATTCATCTGCATTCCCGTTATGAGAGATCATTCCTGTCCGTATAAATAAGTGTTCAACTTCTTCAGTGCCCAGACCAGGGCTAAACATTCCTTCAAGTTTTTGTTTTCAGAGACGCTTCTTTCCAGTTGGAGACAAATCTCATCGGCTTCTTTACAAGTTTTTTGTACCTGCTCTTTATAGGTATCCACAATCCCTTCATACTGACATAGGGTGCCCTTGAGTTGCTGCACCTCACTATGAGCCAGCATCAGCTTTTCCTCCAATGTCGCTAAGTTTGTCTTTAATGTTTCATGTTCCACTCTAAAGCTGGCGTTTTCTGCGGTCTGTCAGTGCAGCTTGTCTAGCAGAGATTCCCGTTCTAAACGTGCTTTTTCCTCTGCGCGCCTCTTCTCTCCCGCTAGCACTGTTACGTGATTGTTTAACGTGAACATTTCATCCTCTACTTGACTCTTTTCCTTCATCAGCGCGTTGTAATGGGACTTCCACGTATCAACAGTGGATAGAGATTTACTGAGCTCAGCGTCCTGGGGCTCAGCAGCAGGTGGGTCGGTCTCAGCGGCACGGACCTGGACACGGGTAGTCACAGGGTTAACATTGGCGGGACCCATGGGAGCGTAGGCAGAAACAAGGGGGGTCAAGTTATTTCCAAGGAGAACATCAGCTGGTAAGTCCTTCATGACTCCCACATTCACATGTCTAGCGCCCACTCCCCAATCCAAATGTACCCGGGCAACAGGTAGGCGGAACACAGCACCCCCTGCTACCCTCACAGCCACAGTGTCTCCGGTGTGCTGGTTCTCAGACACCAAGTTCTTTTGGAGCAAGGTCATGGTAGCACCAGTATCCCGTAGACCACTGACCTCCTTCCCATTCACTTTAACCAGTTGCCGGTTATCCCGGTGGGCAGCTTGCACAGGGTCTGCTTCATGTAGGATGTCCCAGCATTTTTCCTCCTCTATGCAGTGGGCCACAGGCTGAGGGTTACGTGGGTTTCCGCCGGCGGGTCTTCTCCAGGACTGTGCTTGGTTCGCTGTGTTTAGGGGACACTCTGGTCTTTTGTGCCCTAGTTGCTTACATCCAAAGCACCGAATAGGCTGTGAGTAGTCCTGTGAGTTGAACTGGGCTGTCTGAGGATAGTTCGTGGCTGGAGGCGGTGTGGTAGAGTGGTGCACCGGGGGTTGGTAACTGGTAGATGCTGGGGTGACTGAGGGTCGATACTCCACTCTGGCAGGGGTCTTAGTGGTAGCAGTGTCCAGTTTGCGGGCATCCGTATACTCATCTTCCAGGCGAGCAGCTTCATGCAGTGTGGAGGGTTTACGGTCCCGAACCCACTCTCTAACTCCTGCGGATACCTTGTTGAAGCAATGTTCCAACAGGAATAGCTGCAGCACCTCTTCCCCGGATACGGCTTGGCATCCCTCCATCCAGTGAGCTGCTGTGCAGTGCACCTTACATGCCCACTCAACGTAGGAATCTCCAGCTAGTTTAACAGTGTCTCTGAACCGTCTCCTGTATGCCTCCGGTGTAACCGCATACCTGGAGAGTAGAGCCTCTTTTACAGCATTATAATCCCCGACTTCCTCATCCGGAATGGCCCGAAAAGCCTTGCTGGCCCGGCCAGATAATCTTCCGGATAATATCGTGACCCAGTCCTCTGAGGGTACCTTGTGTAGTACACATTTCCTCTCAAAATCCGCAAGGTACCCATCAATCTCTCCTTCTGTTTCAATGAAGTTTTTAAAAGCTGCAAAATGTACTTTTCTCTTTTTCACTGGGGTTGCTGTGACTTGGGCTGCTGCAGCGCTGCTTTGGCGAAGTAGGTTGGCCTCCACAGCGGCTATGACCCGGTCGATAATTTCTGTAGTCGGGTTGGGGCCATAATGTGCTAGTCTTATTTTAACCCCCCCGGCCAAAGCTTGCTTCTTTGGGGGTTCTGTCTGATATGCTGGGCCCATTGCTTCCTTCGGTTCCTGGTACTCCGTCCATCTCGGTCAGTATTGTAATAATCTCCCTCTTCCTGAGGTTACTGGCTTGTCGGCCCCGTTGTTCTAGCAGGTCTTTAACGGTGGCTCTTTTCAGCCTTTCATACGGTATTCCCATTAGGTCCGGATGTGTAGTTGCTCTTCTGGGCGATGAGGACCATCCCGTCGCTTGCCACCAGTTGTTATGGTATAACCCTGGTATCGAGGGTTAATACCAGATGAAAGATGCCCTTTATTACGGGAGCAGCAACACCCGAACCCAGTTAATTCCCCCCAAACACGAGACCAAGCTCCATCTTGAGGGTAAAACAGAATGTACTTTATTGAGGGCTATATGCCCGGTATTTATGCAGGTTTCCCACCTGGTTGACACTCTCCTTGGAGACCAGGTGGGGGATTGGAAGAGTATAGTACATTAGATAGAGGGAAGACGCCCTTTTACAGGATACAATAGAATTACATTACTTAACCACATAAACAATCAAACACAAGAAAACAATGGATTCCTTCTTGGCACCTGGCAGTTTGGAAGTGATTAAACAAGGTGAATGCTTATCACCTAGACCTAATTACAGTAAACAATAGCTGATGCCAAGAAACCTGTTTCTGTCTCAGACAATACAGTTACTCAAAACTGTACAAGAGGAGAGTTTAACCCCTCCAGTACTGTTGGATTTGCACCCTGTACCTATAATGGGCACAGGGTGACTTAACATAATGCCCAAATCCATAATCCGTAGGGAGGTTGACAGAGGAGTCTGTCACAGGGGGTTATAGGTACTGTCAGACAGCTGCCAGTACCCAAGATGGCGTCAATAGTAAGAGGGGGGGGTTAGAGAGCTGTTTGAGGGGGTTTTAAGATTTTAAGAGGGACAGAGGGATAGGGACAGAGGGGCAGGGACATAGGAAAAGGGACAGAGGGATAGGGCCCTAAGGATAGGGAGAGGGACAGAGGGATAGGGACAGAGGAAAGGGGACAGAGGGACAAGGACAGAGGGACAGGGACAGAGGTATAGGGAGAGGGATAGGGAGAGGGACAGGGACAGAGGAATAGCGACAGAGTGATAGGGATAGGGACAGAGGGACAGGGACAGAGGGATAGGGACAGGGGAAGAGGGACAGAGGGATAGGGAAATAGGGATAGGGACAGAGGGACAGGGATAGAGGGATAGGGACAGGGATAGACGGATAGGGATAGAGGGACAGGGGCAGAGGGATAGGGACATATGGATAGAAGGATAGGTATATTTATTTCATTAAACATTTTTGCCCGTGTACACAGCTTTACCACTAGTATTTAATAAATGTAATATTGGTATAGTTTTTTTTACATAACACAATCATTTCAATACAAAATCATCCACAACTAAACCTATCTACATCTTTACTTTACTAATATGTAAACTGGAACAAGCAGGGCATTTGTATCACATCATTTGACCAGTTGCATTCCAATTTTGTATACACTAATTTATTTAAAGATGATCATTAAAAATATGATAAAAAAATACAAATCTTTAGGAGAAAACAAATAAACACAGGTAAAATAGTTGTGCTTTGCTGCCATCATCAGGTCACTCAATGTAATGCAAATATATTATTATCCAGCATTGGAAAAGTTTATAATAACATTTAGAGTTAAAGGGACACTGAACCCAAATTTTTTCTTTCATGATTCAGATAGAGCATGCAATTTTAAGCAACTTTCTAATTTACTCCTATTATCAAATTTTCTTCATTCTCTTGGTGTCTTTATTTGAAAAGCAAGAATGTAAGTTTAGATGTCGACCATTTGTGGTGAACAGAGGGACAGAGGGATAGAGGGATAGGGTCAGAGGAATAGGGATAGAGGGATAGGGACAGAGGGACTGGGACAGAGGGATAGGGACAGAGGGACAGGGACAGGGACAGAGGGACAGGGATAGAGGGATAGGGACAGAAGGGGGACAGAGGGACTGGGACAGAGGGATAGGGAAAAGGGATAGGGACAGGGTTAGAGGGATAGGGATAGATGGACATAGGGATAGAGGGACAGACAGATAGGGACAAAGGGACATGGACAGATGGATAGGGACAGAGGGACAGGGACAGAGGGCTAGTGACAAAGGGACAGGGACAGAGGGATAGGGACAGAGGGATAGGGTCCTAAGAATAGGGTGAGGGACAGGGACAGAGGAAAAGGGACAGAGGGATAGGGCCCTAAGGATAGGGAGAGGGACAAAGGGATAGGGACAGGGGGATAGGGAGAGGGATAGGGACAGAGGGATAGGGACAGGGACAGAGGAATAGGGACAGAGTGATAGGGATAGGGACAGAGGGACAGGGGCAGAGGGAGAGGGACAGAGGTATAGGGAAATAGGGATAGGGACAGGGATAGAGGGATAGGGAGAGGGATAGAGGGATAGGGATAGAGGGACAGGGGCAGAGGGATGGGGACAGAAGAATAGAGACAGAGGAATAGGTATGGAGGCAGAGGGATAGGGATATATGGATAGAAGGATAGCTATATTTATTTCATTAAACATTTTTGCCCGTGTACACAGCTTTACCACTAGTATTTAATAAATGTAATATTGGTATAGTTTTTTTTACATAACACAATCGTTGTTTCAATACAAAATCATCCACAACTAAACCTATCTACATCTTTACTTTACTAATATGTAAACTGGAACAAGCAGGGCATTTGTATCACATCATTTGACCAGTTGCATTCCAATTTTGTATACACTAATTTATTTAAAGATGATCCTTAAAAATATGATAAAAAAATACAAATTTTAGAAGAAAACAAATAAACACAGGTAAAATAGTTGTGCTTTGCTGCCATCATCAGGTCACTCAATGTAATGCAAATATATTATTATACCAGCATTGGAAAAGTCTATAATAACATTTAGATTTAAAGGGGCACTGAACCCAAATTTTTTCTTTCGTGATTCAGAGAGAGCATGCAATTTTAAGCAACTTTCTAATTTACTCCTATTATCAATTATCTACATTCTCTTGGTATCTTTATTTGAAAAGCAAGAATGTAAGTTTAGATGCCGCCCATTTTTGGTGAACAACCTGGGTTGTTCTTGCTCATTGGTTGATATATTCACCCACCAATAAACAAGTGCTGCCCAGGGTCTGAATAAAAAAATTGGCTTGCTCCTTAGCTTAGATGCTTTCTTTTTTAAACACAGATAGCAAGAGAACGAAGAAGAGAAATAATAATAGGAGTAATTTGGAGAAAATTGGAAAGTTGCTTAAAATTGCTTGCTCTATCTGAATCACGGAAGAAAAAAAATTGGGTTCAGTGTCCCTTTAAAGAAACATGCATTATTGATAGTGTAATAACAAAATATTAATGTGTAGGTAAAAACTTTGTAATATACTTTCATTGCAGTGCACACTGTAGACTTCACAAGCATAAACCTGACATAAATGTGTCCCTAATTGACCTTTAACAGAAGTGATAGGATGCAATGCATGTTTTGCTAATAATGCCAGTGGAGTTGATAGCTGTGTCTACTCCAATAATAAGTGTAAATTGTCTCCTCCAAGTAAGTCAAGTAGTGGGGAGGATTTTGCAATTGCAAACAATTGCAGCAAACAAACTGTTAATGTATTTATAAGGTTTTCACACTTGGCTGATATGTTATTTTATTGCAAGAATGAAAGATCTTATAATTACAAGGTGTTTTTATCTCTTAGAAAAAACATATCTGCATTTATGTGTAGTAATTTGACACAATTTAAAGTGACAGTTTATGTGTTGCACATATATTGTGTTAGATATTAGCACATACAATACATACATACAATGTAGAAGAAACATGATATTGTGTGAATTTGAAGCACATCCCTGTAAATAAAAGGATACACAGAAAGTGGCTTGGCATTTTTGGGTCCAAAGGTAAAGTGTTAGAGAATATATATTTTTGGCGGGTTTTAGGCTAATAGATGTTGGAAAACTTCTATTCTTTATTATTATTTTGGGTAGAAATCTAAATTTATCTGGAAATTAAGTTTTTCTGCTCTGCACCCAAACAATTGCCCAGATCAACTAAAAAAAGATAGTAGAGTACTGTAATGAGAAAGGTATTATACTGTAGACTATCATTTGTTTGGTTTTCCCTGATGGGGAAAATGGTAATTTTGAAAAAAATCAGGATTTTGGAAAATGATTATGATAAATTCAGTTAATTTATTTTGTGTGTGTGTGAGACTCCCTGGCCTGCATGCTATGATGTGTGACAGTGTAGGATTGTGTGCTGCAGGCAAAACAAATTAGATTAATAATATCATCATCATCACTAGTCCTGGCTGTCCTGATGCCATTCATCAAGCGAAAATCAGACAAAGAAATGTTTGAATTGGCATGTGATTAAAATGGTACTAGTGTAACGTAGTAGTTCAATATTGTGTGTGGTCACTGGTTACAGCCAGAGATACACAGTCACACACTAGTAGAGTAGTTGTTAGGTTATGCTATTTCAATAAGACTACTTAAAAAAAATAGAAGGCAATAGTGTAACAAAACCTTCAGTAAAGTAAACTACTGCCGCTGCGTGCTATTAACTTAACCCCTTAACGACCAGCGTCGTACCCTGTACTGCTACACCACGCTACACAGATAGGGGGAGGGGGAAAAAAAGCCGGGAAGTGAGGGGGGAGGAGGGAGGAGGAAGGAAGAGCAATAAGGGATCCTATGTGGGATCCATTGTGGGAAAGGTATCTGGGAGGGGGAGGATAATGAGGCAATGGGTAATGGAGCAGCTACACTAGAGAAAAAATGGTTAATGTTTTTTTTAAAAAAAAAATATGCATAAATTGAGGCAAACTGGGTACTGGCAGACAGCTGCCAGTACCTAAAATGGTGGCAAATAGGTAGAGGGGGGAGGGTTAGAGAGCTGTTTCGGGGGGTCAGGGAGGTTTAAGGTAAAAAGGGATCCTACACTGCAAACAATATATATATATATATATATATATATATATATATATATATATATATATATATATATATATATATATATATATATATATATATATATATATATAGCAGCCTTTTATTTTAGTACTGGCAGACTTTCTGCCAGTACTTAAGATGTGGGTGACAATTGTGGGGTGGGGGAGGGAAGAGAGCTGTTTAATAGGGGTCAAGGAGGGATCAGGGTGAGGGATGTGTCAGGTGGGAGGCTGATCTCTACACTAAAGCTAAAATTAACCCTACAAGCTACCTAATTAACTCATTCACTGCTGGGCATAATACAAGTGTGATGCACAGCTGCATTTAGCGGCCTTCTAATTACCAAAAAGCAATGCCAAAGCCATATATGTCTGCTATTTCTGAACAAAGGGGATCCAAGAGAAGCATTTACAACCATTTGTACCATGATTGCATAAGCTGTTTGTAAATAATTTCAGTGAGAAACCTAAAATTGTGAAAAAGTTAACGATTTTTTTATTTGATCGCATTTGGCGGTGAAATGGTGGCATGAAATATAACAAAATGGGCCTAGATCAATACTTTAGGTTGCCTACTAAAAAAAACTATTTATTTTTTGATAGGTAAATATAAAAAATGTAGTGATGGCAAACATGCTAAAAATGCTCTGGTCCTTTGGGGAAGTTTTTGTCTGAAGTGCCCGGTTCTTAAGGGGTTAACCGGTCTTCTTCTGCTACTACAATTCATGTGAGCAGTAATTATGTCAAGGCTTCAGCCGTGTTACTGTCTATTCATACCCCTTTAATTGCATTCACACACCTTTCATATCTCCAATCACACTAAGGGCCCAATGAACTAAACCTCACAATTTCAGACTTTTTTCTCGCCAACCCTCACTGGGGCTGCCCTTGTGGAATTATCATAAAAAAGGGGCAGTGCCTGTGAGTGGCTAGATGTCTTATATTGAAAGTAATGGAGCTCACTGGAAAGGAACATTTCGCACTGTGGAGTGAAGTTAGCAGTGAGCAGGGTCCGCACTTTAAAAATGAAACCCTGCTGCCAATTTATTATTTTATTATAATTATCAGGTATTTGTAGAGCGTCAACAGGTTCTGCAGCACTATGAACATGGGTGGTATATTAAAAACGATTACAGGGATCAAATGGGGAGAGAGGGTCCTGCCGAGAGTTGCACTGTTGTAGTCGGCTCTTAAGAAGGTGAACTACAAACAGCTGGGCTCATAGGCTTACATGCTATGGGGTTTTAGGGGATAGCAGTGGAGATAGGAAGTTTAGTGTAGGTTGTAAGCGTCCCTGAATAGTAGAAATCTTGTAGACGTGAATGTGAGGAGGTAACAAGAGAAGAGGAGAGTAGGAGATCATGAGCGGAGTGAAGGGGATGGGAGGGAGAGTATCTGTAGACAAGGTCTGAGATGTAGGGGGGAGCAGTGCAATTGAGGGCTTTGTGTGTCAGAGTGAGAATTTTGTGTTTAATCCTGGAGGCAAGAGGAAGCCAGTGAAGGGATTGGCAGAGATGTGCGGCAGATGAAGAGCGACATGCAAGGAAGATGAGCCTGGCAGAGGCATTCATTATGGATTTAAAGGAGCTAGGTGGCAGCTAGGGAGACTATAGAGGATAGAGTTGCAGTAGTCGAGGCGGGAATGGATGAGAGAGTGAATTAAAATCTTTGTTGTGTCTTGTGTAAGGAGGATAAGTAGAGCCTTTTGATTTTGCTGTAAGTAGGTTGTTGGTAAACCTAACAATTGCTGTCTCTGTTGAGTGAAGGGGGCGAAATCCAGATTGCAATGGGTGAAGGAGGGAGTTTAATGTAAGGAAATGGGACAGATGAGCATATACTAGCTTTTCAAGAAGTTTTGAGGCAAGAGGTAGTAGGGAAGTAGGGCGGTAGTTGGATTGGGAGGTTGGATTGAGAGAAGGTTTTTTGAGGATAGGTGTGACTAATGCATATTTAAGAGATGTGGGAACTATACCAGTGCTGAGGGAGAGGTTGAAGATGTGTGTAAGTATAGGGGTAAGGATAGAAGAGAGCGAGGGGATTAGTTGTGAGGGGATGGGGTCGAGGGGACAGGTAGTGAGGCGAGAGGATAGTATAAGGGCAGAAACTTCATCCTCTGTAACAGGGGCAAAAGAGTTAAATTTATGGCTATGTGGGTTTTGGATGATTGTGAGCTTTTGTGGGGGTGGGAGACCAGTAGTATGTTGAGAGCTGATTTCATTTCTGATGGAGTTGATTTTGTTGTTGAAGTAGCTGGCAAAATCTTGGGCTGAGAGAAAAGTTGTGGTGGGAGGTGGGGGTGGGCCGTGGGGGTGGGCCGGAGAAGAGTATTGGAGAACAGACGTTTTGGGTTTGAAGAAAGAGTACATATAAGAGTAGAGAAGAGATGTTGCTTATATAGATTAAGGGCAGAATAGTAGGAGTTCAAGGTGAACTTATAGTGAAGAAAGTCAGCAGAACTCCGAGATTTCCTCCAGTGTCACTAGGTACCATGTCAGAGAAGTATGCCAGGGCTGAGGATAAGTGTATGTTTTCCGAGCTATGATAGGTGGGGCCAGGTTATCAAGCACCAGCATGCAAGATACATTTAAAAAGCTTTTTATGAGAGTTCAGAAAAACATCCTTATAAAAGCAGGTATACACACAAGTGACAATGTGGGTGACATAGAAGACCCTCAAAGGACTGTCCGCTGATGCGTTTCAGCCTAAATGGCCTTAATCGTAGCTGTAGTCCATAATCACAGCAACCTTTAAATACACCTAAGTGCAATGTGATTGGATAAAATCATTACCCTAAGTGTAATTCTATGTTCACACCCACACTCATGTTCCAGTTACGTTTATAACAACTAAAATTGTATTAAATTACATCATAAGTGAAAAGTCAAACATATTAACAGTGCAGAGATCTGTGAAGTCAATATTTTCATACACAATATACGACTTTAACTTCTTTCTTAAACATACAAGCCATGAAATTAACTTCAAACCCAAACCTAAAAATTTCTAGTTATGAGAAACAATTGCCTTGTCACAGGGCTAATGATAAATCCTCATATCAGATTTATAGCGAATTACCTGGTCAATACATAACAGAATAATAGTATGCAAAAATAAGTGGTTTGCACATTAAACACTTTTAATGCATTCAGAGGGGTAATCTCTATTGGCTTCTTGAACTTTATTATGATATTGTAAAGATAAAATATTGTCCACAACATGGAATGTATCCTTTTGGATACACAGACCCAGCCTATCAATCCCAGTAATTTATGATGTCATATTCAGAGTTTAACCCTTTAGGTACTCTAGTTCTAAGTCTGTGTATCCAAAAGGCTTCCCTCTTTCTATCTCCTCCTCTCTTGTTGCACTTAACCATTTCAATGATAGTCCACTTTAGCGAGTTAGAACTCTTATTGTGTTTGAATAGAAAATGTTGCACTAGAGGGGTTGTTTATTACACTCAGGGTAATGCTTTTATCCAATCACATTGCACTTAGGTGTATTTAAAGGTTGCTGTGATTATGGACTATAGCTACGATTAAGGCCATTTAGGCTGAAACACGTCAGCGGACAGTCCTTTGAGGGTCTTCTATGTCACCCACATTGTCACTTGTGTGTATACCTGCTTTTATAAGGATGTTTTTCTGAACTCTCATTAAAAGCTTTTTAAATGTATCCTGCATGCTGGTGCTCCTTATCCACACCTAACCTTTGATTATCCAGAAACGGAGGATTGCACAGCAGTTGCTGGGAATTCACCCTTGCATGAGCCACTTTTCACTCACCTATCTCTATAGTAGCTATTCCGGCGAAGACGAAGCTGACAACCGGAAGACAGAGAATCCGGATGACGTCACACGCCATACACGATATTGCAGAGTGGACCTAAGAGGGGAGAGAAGAAACCAGAGGTTTTACCGTCTGTCACGACAAGACCAGTGTTTCAAAGAAGCCGGTTTGCTTTCCCTGTGGACAGGCCACCAATTATCAAAACAAAGGATATTCCAGAGACCAGAGCTACAGAGGTTAGGTGAGTGGAGGGGGAAGCCCCTACTCTACTTTAACTGCATTTTTGTGGGAATAAAGGAGGCGCAGATATTTCTTATTGACTCTGACTTTGCTGCAATAATAGGTGCTCACATTGCTCAGTATAAACATTTCCAGGTTGTCAAGGACTGATGTAAGGGTGGAGTTATAGTGGCAGATGGATTTATCAGGACAGGAAAAGGAGGGGATGGAAGAGAGAAGAGGTTCGAGAGAAATAGCGAGCTGTTGCTGATCTAATGATTTGATTCTTCTGTGAAGTTTAGTGTGAGGGGTAGAAGGAGGGAGAGTTCTAGGGAGGGAGGTGATGGTACAAGTGAGGAGGTGGTTGTCAGAAAGAGGAAAAGGTGAGTTTGTGACGTTTGAGATAACTGAAAATCAGATCAAGGGAGTGACCATCTTTGTGAGTGGGAGAGTCAGTCCATTGAGACAGGCCGAGAGAGGAAGTGAGTTGCAGAAGTTGTTTTGCAGAGGAGGCAGAGGGATTATCAACAGGGAGGTTGAAGTAACCGAGAATGAGGGCAGGGGTATCCGAAGAAAGGAAATAAGGTAGCCAGGTGGCAAAGTGATCTTGAAATAGAGTTGCGGAGCCAGGGGGCGGTATATGACTGCAACGCGTATAGAGAGGGGAGAGAATAAGCGAATCATGTGTGTTTCGAATGAATAAAATGTGAGGGAAGAGAAGGGCTGTATTTGTTGAAAGGTGCAATGAGAGGAAAGTAAAATACCAACACAACCTCCTTGTCTATTGTCAGACCTAGGAGTGTGGCTGAAGTGGAGACCACGTGTGACAGGGCAGCAGAGGAAGCAGTGTCTGAAGGAGAGAGCCAGATTTCTGTGAGTGCCAGAAGATTGAGAGAGTGGGAGATAAAGAGGTCATGGATAGAAGTGAGTTTGTTGCAAACAGAGCGAGAGTTCAATAGTGTACAAGTGAAGGGCTTTAGATGCAAGAGGAATAAGATTAAGGTTACCAGAGTTTTGTTTTTGAAGTCTATTGAAGGGCACACATGAGTGTGCAGGGCAGGGAAGTTGTGGGGGACCAGGATTAGGGGAGATGTCGCCAGCAGCTAGTATAAACAAGAGGGAGAGTGACAAGAGATGAGATGCGGATTTGCAGTAGTGAGACTGTTTTAGTGATGCAAGGGGGAGAGAGAGTCTTTAGGAATGTGTGAAGTTCATGAATACAAAAGTAAGGTGAGGTAAAGAGAGATGGTCTAATGAGCAATGCAGGTGGTGAGGGGTAAGGTGTAATTGAGTAAAGTAGTTTGTTAAATCCCATTACGCTGATTTCTGTGTATAGCATCTTACAATTGCCTATATTTTCGTATGCATGTGTTTGTCTATAAGTATTTTCAGTGTTTTGAGAAAAAACTGAGATCTGTTATGTGAAATTCTTTACTGAATTACATTAGAGACAATTTCATATATGTCCATGGAACACCCATGTTCAGCCCATTTTACGAAAAACCAACAATTACTCTTTGTATTTTGTACTTAAAAGTACAAATTTCAAAGTGATTTTTGCACATCCTGTGTACTTAAAGGGACACTAAACACAAATTTTTTATTTTGTGATTCAGATAGAGCATGACATTTTAAGCAACTTTCTAATTGACTCCTATTATCAAATGTTATTCATTCTCTTGGTATCTTTATTTTAAATGCAAGAATGTAAGTTTAGATGCCGGTCCATTTTTGGGGAACAACCTGGGTTGTCCTTGCTGATTGGTGGATAAATTCATCCGCCAATAAAAAAGTGCTGTCCCGAGTTCTGAATAAAAAAAAGCTTAGATGCTTTCTTTTTCAAATAAAGATAGCAAGAGAACGAAGAAAAATTGATAATAGGAGTATAGTAGAAAGTTGCTTAAAATTGCATGCTCTATCTGAATCACGAAAGAAAAAATTTGGGTTCAGTGTCCCTTTAAGTTAAGAATGACGCTGTGCATATTTGAAACAATTAAATTTACATAGAAATTTACATAGATATTTTACATTTTTTATACATTTTGTTACAATTGTTGATGCACCTTAACAACACAATTTTTTCCTGCATATTTTTGTGTGAATGGTTCAATTATTTGTTTTGTAAGATTTTTAACATACAAATTTTATAGTGCACATAACATACAAAAATGCAGTATACGCCCCTTGGCAAGACACCCTTTTTTCAGGTAAAAAGTGACTTTAGATCCTTCCACCAGGGAAATAGAAGTCCTAGCGAGCATTCTTTAATAATCTCGCCAGCCCAGACCTTTAGATAATCAGGCAGTGCACATAGTTCTCCATACCACATATGCTCATACCACACATATGTGTCAGTTGAATTAGTGCAATGTGGTGTTACTCCTGTTTTTAGTAACCCCATGTTATTGTGTCAACCATTTTACTGAGTTCATTCATATCCCATACCACAGTCCATGCATACGTAATGTGGTGTTACTTATGTTGTCAGTAACCCAAAAAAAACTTAAATAACCTAACACTAACCCCCGACGATTCACTTACAGTTCTTGAAGTCCCGCTTGAAGGATCCATCCAGCCGGCGAAGTCCTCATCCAGGCGGCAAGAAGTCTTCATCCAGGCGGGTTTTTTTAAGGTTTTTTTGGGTGGGTTTTATGTTTAGATTAGGGTCTGGGCAGTAAAAGAGCTAAATGCACTTTTAAGGGCAATGCCTATACAAATGCCCTTTTCAGGGCAATGGGTAGCTAATGTTATTTTAGATAGTTTTTTTATTTGGGGGGTTTGGTTGGGTGGTGGGTTTTACTGTGGTGGGGGTGTTTGTATTTTTTTTAAAGGTAAAAGAGCTGCTATCTTTGGGGCAATGCCCCACAAAAGGCCCTTTTAGTTTTAGCCCTTGCAGTTTATTGAAGGCTAGGGTTTTTTTTTATTTTGTGGGGGGCTTTTTTATTTTGATAGGGTTATTAGATTAGGTGTAAAAAGAATTTATTTTTATAATTTGGTTTGTTAATATTCATAATTTAGTGTTAGTTTGTTTTTGTAACTTAGTTTTTATTTTATTTTTGTAATTTAGGACTTTGTAATCATGTTTAATTGTATATTTCAATAATTTTAGTAGGGTTAGGTTTTTTTAATATGTAATTTAGTTTATTTAATTGGTAGCTTAATTTCATTGAAGTATAATAGTTAGGGTAGGCTAATTAATAGTTTAAATTAGTTTATTTTAATTCTACAGGTAAGTTTTAATTTATTTGAAGATAGGGATGTTGTAATTTTAATTTAAAGTTAAGGGGTTGTTAGGTTTAGGGGTTGATAGCTTAATTTAGTTTTTTGCGATGTGGGGGGCTGATGGTTTAGGGGTTAATATGTTTAGTTAGTGGTGGTGATGTGGGAGGCTAGAGGTGTAGGGGTTAATAAGTTTATTTAGTGGTGGCGGTGTAGGGGAGCGGGGGGATAGGGGTTAATAACTTTATCTAGGTTGCGGCGATGTCAGGGAGTGGCGGGATAGGGGTTAAACATTTTAGTATAGTGGAGGTGTTTAGTGAAATGGTATAAATAAAATTGGGAAAAAGCTGAATAGACGCGAGATCGATGACTGCTAGTTAACAACAGACCGATGCTCATCGCCTCGTACTTGGTGCACGTGTTTTTGACGGCTTTTTTTATAAATAAGGAGAGCGTATTGAGATCCGCGGCTGCTATGTTTGCCGATGTTAGGCGAGCGTATTGATGCCGGCGAATACAACATAGTTGACACTTTGATAAATATCCCCCTAAGGCATTGACCAATGGGGATATTCTCTTTCCAGCAATTTAAATGACAGCTGGCCATATGAATAAAATTATTATAATCTACTGCTTTAAAATGTGTTTTAGTATCCCATCTATTGTCACTCACTGAGATTTCTAAGTCTAAAAAGGTTATCATTTCCTTACTGACAATATAGGATATATTTAATCCCCTATCATTTTGATTCATACTTGCAAAGAGATTACCCAAAGATTCCTCTGTACCTCTCCAAATAATTAAGGAAGGACACTTCCCATAGAGCAACGCGGTTGGCGTGTGTTTGGGAGAAGGTACACCACATTCAAATCAAGGGCAGCGGCTCTTCTATGTGCTTTTTTCCTTAGAATATCACAGATTACCATCTGGATCTGCGTGCAGTGGTATTATGATTGTAACTGTACTTTGTAACGTATTGTTGATCTGCTCAAGTGATCGCGTTTACTTTCTACTTGTAATACAAGCGGAAAATGGAATGCATGCAAACACCCGCGATAAACCATTTTTAGCTTGCGTATACTTGTTAGCGCACCACTCATAATCTGGCCCTAAATAAGTATTAGTATAAGTAAGTATACTATATACAGTATACTATATAAAAGCTTGTTTATAAAAAAAGTTATAATTTTAAATTATCTTAATCTATTTTTATCTTATCTAATAGTAGTAAGTCTACTAACTGTTAATTATAAGTAAGAGTAAAGCATAATATGTCACTTATTGCAATTGGTTAAAACATACACACACTGCAGTGTTTAAAAGTTATTTTGGCCCTGGTTATCACCTACTTATCATATATTTCAGATGTTAAAAGCCTTCTTCAGCCATTCTTTGTTACACTTTATTTAACAAACTTATTGTTAATTATATTTCATGTATAACCATCTTAGCATAACTGGTGGTATCATTTGTACATGTTCGATTCCTATGTATGTTGATTTTTTTTATGTATTTTTCTCAATAAAAAATGTATTTAAAAAAAAAAAGTTATTTTGGTATAATAATTAACTAACTGAGTGCAGCTTCAGCTAACAACAAACACACTCAGTAAACAACTAGTTAATCTATGAAAAATTAAAAGTAAACTTATTAAATAAACTTAAAAAACTAAGGGTTAGATTACAAGTTTAGCGCAAAATATCACTTCTGCGAAAGCGATATTTGCACACACCTTAGTAATACTAGCGCACACAAATATAAGCTGTTATTACAAGTGAGGTGCAATGCAAACACAATCTCGCTTTGCATTGCACGGAAACATTGCGCTCACGAGAGCGTACTTCCATAGGCTCCAATAAGAACCTTGTTCTCATGCCATGAGACACGGCATGAGAACTAGTGCAGCGAATATATTATTTTCCCCCTTTCTTCAAAAATCTCCACCCCCAACTTCTCTATAACTGTCGATAACTCCATCATTACCCCTACCACACATGCTCGATGTCTTGGAGTCACACTTGACTCAGATCTTTCTTTCACTCCTCACATTCAGTCCTTGGCTAAAGCCTGCTGGTTCTACCTTAAAAACATCTTTAAAATTAGACATTTGCTTACACAAGACACAACTAAGATTCTTATCCAATCTCTCATCATTTCCTACCTCGACTACTGCAACTCCATCCTCTCTGGTCTACCTAGCTGTCGCCTAGCTCCTTTACAGTCCATAATAAATGTCTCTGCCAGGCTCATCTTCCTTACACGTCACTCTTCATCTGCTGCACCTCTCTGCCAATCCCTTCACTGGCTTCCTCTTGCCTCCAGGCTTAAACACAAATTTCTCACTTTGACATATAAAGCCCTCAACTGCACTGCTCCCTCCTACATCTCAGACCTTGTCTCCAAATACTCTCCCTCCCGACCCCTTCGCTCTGCTCACGATCTCCTACTCTCCTCCTATCTTGTTACCTCCTCACATTCCCGTTTACAAGACTTCTCCAGACTAGCTCCCATCTTATGGAATTCTCTGTCTCGCTCTACAAGACTCTCCCCTAGTTTTAAAAACTTCAAGTGCTCCATAAAGACTGTACTATTCAGGGATGCATACAACCAACACTAAGCTTTCCTAACTCCACTGCTATCCTTTTGAACCCCTTATCATGTAAGCCTATGAGCCCAGCTGTTTGTAGATCAACCACATAAGAGCCGATTACAACAGTGCAACTCTTGGCAGGGACCTCTACCCATTTGACTCCCTATAAATGTTACCTTGTATACCGCCTATGTATATAGCGCAGCGGAATCTGTTGCCGCTCTACAAATACCTCATCATAATTATAATAATAATGTGTATATACACATATTAACACATAAATATATTTGTATATAACATATACATATATATTTAGTGGGAACACACAGTTCCTATAGACTGCAATGTAAATGCACTTTTCAGTGCCTTTTTTTTTCTAACACCCCACACCTGCCAAATTTAGTCCCAAAAACTGCTTAGTGCAATGCTGAGAAGAACCTGTGAATACAGAAAACAGAGGTGCCTCATGGAACAGTATCGTCTGCACAAAGGAGGAGACAAAGCAATCACATAAGCCCACGGGGGGGGGGGGGGTACTCACAAGGAGAGCGGCACAAACGTGTGCCTCACAACGCAGGACGGGACCTTATGTTGCCCGACAGACGAAATCACAGGAACCTGCACGTGGGAACCGGTGACCAATCAGTGATGACACAGGACCAACGTCACAATAGAAGCTGTCCAAGGAGTAGCCAATTACAGAGGTGATAACCCGGCAGTTTGAGTGACAGTTCAACGAACCAAGCAACAAATGCCAAATGTAGAGCAGGTTATAAAAACTCAACAATTTATTGAGATATAAAAGTTAAAACAAGACAGCATACAGCAAAGTGTTTCTCAACCTTACAGGTTGTTTCATCAGGCGGTTACTAACAATTAAAAGCCTGCTCTACTTATAATGACCCTAAACCAATCACAGACCGGAACCAATCACACACACCTCCTAGCTGGTACGGACATGACGAAATACACGTAACAAGAACACATAGGCAATGGTTGGCAGCCAGTATAGTGGACGTGCGGAAAGCATGAACTGTGGTTGGAGGGATCAATAAAATGGCATAAAAAATCATCATACAGAAATAGATAGCATCAATAAAGATATGCCAAATATAAATACCACTCATGTCAAAAAACAAAACAAAAAATGAAATACAACACTAGAATAAACAGATGGCACGCCCATAGCGTGTCTGCAAATCTGCAATTTATCGCATGCATGATCAATATCCCTAAGGCTCAACACTGGCCAGTTAGTGAGAAAGGCATTAAAAGTGGTGTCAGCAACAGAACAATTGCAGATCAGAGATGAACGTATACAATAACAATATGAGATCCAATGTTGACCTGAATTGCACTTTCAACATATTAGCTGACAAATTGAATCATAATAAATTAATCAATAATATCATACACAATACTAAAACATTTTATAATAACAAATAAAATTAAAACTGATAATAAATACAATTTAAATTAAACACATATAATTAATCATTAATAAGACCTACAATAACTAAACCGTAGGCATTAGCATACATTATATTGTATGATACCAAAATCATAAACATAATAAAATATTATTAGAATTAAAATAATACCTATATTAATAATAGGTCCTTTCTTATACAGAACTAGATCCTATAATGTGACCCCACCTTACTTAAAAACCTATAAAATATATATTGTATATTATCACAAAAAATATATCTATGACTAAATGGATCCATAATATACATGCACACACACAAACAGAAGCAAATGCATGCATATATATACAAAAAAGAAAAAAAAAAGTAAGAGAAAAAGAAAAAAAAAAAAAAAGAAAAACAGAGTCAGACAAAGGGAGACACTAGAACATAGCTAATGGAAAGCAGCCAAATCAACACATAGATTTAGGCCGTCGGGATGCATGCTTTTAAGTACGTGAATCCAATAAGTCTCCCTTTGTCTGAGTCTGAAAAATTGATTATAAAGATGAGATTTGGGTATATACTCTATGGGAGTTACAGAGAAACAGTCAGTGTCGCCATTATGGATATTATTACAATGCCTAGAGACACTATGATATCTGTAATTATTCTTCATGTTGCGCTGGTGTTCAGACCACCTTGTGCTGAACCGCCTGCAGTTGTGCCCCACATATTGTACCCCACAAATGCAGGAAAGTAAGTAAACCACATGGTCAGAAACGTGGCCAATAATAGCATAAGATCTATTGGTGACATTAGACCAAAAAGTTTTTTGCTTATTAGTGATAGAGTGACACATCTTACATCTACTTGCTCTACACCTAAATGAGCCAGAGGGTAACGAACTTAACACAGATTTAATAGAAGAGGCAATTTCCTATGATTAACCACTTTACTGGGAGCTAGCAAAGTTTTTAGAGTGGGAGCCCTCCTATAGTGCAATGCTACATTGTTTGTTTATTTTTAAAAAAGGGACCGCACGTGTTATTTTGGGGGCAATTGTGGAACATTTAAAAATGAAACATAGGTCTGAAACCCAGTTTATTTTTTGAGCGCTAATTGCTACTGTGAGGTCGTGGTTGCAATAACCAGCCACTTAAACGTGCAAATATGCCTGTTTGCGGCCGCGCAAGATAAATTAGAGCTCCACTTGAAATCTAGCCCTAAGACTTTTAAAACAACAAACTGTACTCACTTACGGCTAGATTTAGAGTTGGGCGGTAGCCGTCAAAACCAGCGTTAGAGGCTCCTAACGCTGGTTTTGGGCTACCGCCGGTATTTAGAGTCAGTCATTAAAGGGTCTAACGCTCACTTTCCAGCCGTGACTTTTCCATACCGCAGATCCCCTTACGTCAATTGCGTATCCTATCTTTTCAATGGGATCTTTCTAACGCCGGTATTTAGAGTCGTGGCTGGAGTGAGAGTTAGAACTCTAACGACAAAACTCCAGCCGCAGAAAAAAGTCAGTAGTTAAGAGCTTTCTGGGCTAACGCGGGTTCATAAAGCTCTTAACTACTGTGCTCTAAAGTACACTAACACCCATAAACTACCTATGTACCCCTAAACCGAGGTCCTCCCACATCGCCGCCACTCTATTAAATTTTTTTAACCCCTAATCTGCCGACCGCCACCTACGTTATCCTTATGTACCCCTAATCTGCTGCCCCTAACACCGCCGACCCCTATATTATATTTATTAACCCCTAACCTGCCCCCCACAACGTCGCCGCCAGCTACCTACAATAATTAACCCCTAATCTGACGACCGCAAAGCGCCGCCACCTACGTTATCCTTATGTACCCCTAATCTGCTGCCCCTAACATCGCCAACCCCTATATTATATTTATTAACCCCTAATCTTGCCCCCTCAACGTCGCCTCCACCTGCCTACACTTATTAACCCCTAATCTGCCGAGCGGACCGCACCGCTACTATAATAAAGTTATTAACCCCTAATCCGCCTCACTCCCGCCTCAATAACCCTATAATAAATAGTATTAACCCCTAATCTGCCCTCCCTAACATCGCCGACACCTAACTTCAAGTATTAACCCCTAATCTGCCGATCCGAGCTCACCGCTACTCTAATACATTTTTTAACCACTAAAGCTAATTCTAACCCTAACACCCCCCTAAGTTAAATATAATTTTATTCTAACGAAATAAATTAACTCTTATTAAATAAATTATTCCTATTTAAATCTAAATACTTACCTGTAAAATAAACCCTAATATAGCTACAATATAAATTATAATTATATTGTAGCTATTTTAGGATTAATATTTATTTTACAGGCAACTTTGTATTTATTTTAACCAGGTACAAAAGCTATTAAATAGTTAAGAACTATTTAATAGTTACCTAGTTAAAATAATTACAAAATTACCTGTAAAATAAATCCTAACCTAAGTTACAATTAAACCTAACACTACACTATCAATAAATTAATTAAATAAAATACCTCCAATTATCTACAATTAAACCTAACACTACACTATCAATAAATTAATTAAATAAAGTAAAAAAAATATAAAAGAACTAAGTTACAAAAAATAAAAAAATATTTACAAACATAAAAAAAAGTTCAAAGCTCTTTTACCTTACCAGCCCTTAAAAGGACCTTTTGTGGGGCATGCCCCAAAGAATTCAGCTCTTTTGCCTGTAAAAAAAACACATACAATACCCCCCCCAACATTACAACCCACCTCCCACATACCCCTAATCTAACCCAAACCCCCCTTAAATAAACCTAACACTAAGCCCCTGAAGATCTTCCTACCTTATCTTCACCTCGCCGGGTATCACACCGATCCGTCCTGGCTCCGAAATTGGCTTATCGGAACAGCCAATAGAATGCGAGCTCAATCTGATTGGCTGATCGGATCAGCCAATCGGATTGAACTTGAATCTGATTGGCTGATTCCATCAGCCAATCAGAATTTTCCTACCTTAATTCCGATTGGCTGCTAGAATCCTATCAGCCAATCGGAATTCGACGGACGCCATCTTGGATGACGTCATTTAAAGGAACTGTCATTCGGCGAGTAGGCGTCGGTAGAAGAGGATGTTCCGCGTCGGCTGGAAGATGATGGCTCCGGAAGAAAGAAGATTGAAGATGCTGCTTCATAGAAGACTTCATCCCGATGATGGACTTCTTCAGTGCCCGCTTGGATCAAGACTTCAGCCCGATGATGGATTTCTTCAGCCGCCGCTTGGATCCAGACTTCAGCCCGAGGATGGACGTCACTCTTCAGCCCCCCGCTTGGACTTGGATCAAGACTTCGGACCCTCTTCTGGACCGATCGGTGAACCCGGCGAGGTGAAGACAAGGTAGGAAGATCTTCAGGGGCTTAGTGTTAGGTTTATTTAAGGGGGTTTGGGTTAGATTAGGGATATGTGGGTGGTGGGTTGTAATGTTGGGGGGGGGTATTGTATATTTTTTTTTACAGGCAAAAGAGCTGAATTCTTTGGGGCATGCCCCGCAAAGGGCCCTTTTAAGGGCTGGTAAGGTAAAAGAGCTTTTAACTTTTGTAATTTAGAATAGGGTAGGGCATTTTTTTATTTTGGGGGTCTTTGTTATTTTATTAGGGGGCTTAGAGTAGGTGTAATTAGTTTAAAATTGTTGTAATTTTTTTCTAATGTTTGTAAATATTTTTTTATTTTTTCTAACTTAGTTCTTTTTTATTTTTTGTACTTTAGTTAGTTTATTTAATTGTATTTATTTGTAGGAATTGTATTTAATTTATTTATTGATAGTGTAGTGTTAGGTTTAATTGTAGATAATTGTAGGTATTTTATTTAATTAATGTATTGATAGTGTAGTGTTAGGTTTAATTGTAACTTAGGTTAGGATTTATTTTACAGGTAATTTTGTAATTATTTTAACTAGGTAACTATTAAATAGTTCTTAACTATTTAATAGCTATTGTACCTGGTTAAAATAATTACAAAGTTGCCTGTAAAATAAATATTAATCCTAAAATAGCTACAATATAATTATAATTTATATTGTAGCTATATTAGGGTTTATTTTACAGGTAAGTATTTAGCTTTAAATAGGAATAATTTATTTAATAAGAGTTAATTTATTTCGTTAGATTTAAATTATATTTAATTTAGGGGGATGTTAGGGTTAAAGTTAGACTTAGCTTTAGGGGTTAATAAATTTATTAGAGTAGCGGTGAGCTCCTGTCGGCAGATTAGGGGTTAATACTTGAAGTTAGGTGTCGGCAATGTTAGGGAGGGCAGATTAGGGGTTAATACTATTTATTATAGGGTTATTGAGGCGGGAGTGAGGCGGATTAGGGGTTAATACATTTATTATAGTAGCGCTCAGGTCCGGTCGGCAGATTAGGGGTTAATAAGTGTAGTTAGGTGGAGGCGACGTTGGGGGCGGCAGATTAGGGGTTAATAAATATAATATAGGGGTCGGCGATGTTAGGGCAGCAGATTAGGGGTACATAGGGATAATATAGGTGGCGGGGGTGTACGGAGCGGCAGATTAGGGGTTAAAAATAATATGCAGGGGTCAGCGATAGCGGGGGCGGCAGATTAGGGGTTAATAAGTGTAAGGTTAGGGGTGTTTAGACTCGGGGTACATGTTAGAGTGTTAGGTGCAGACGTAGGAAGTGTTTCCCCATAGAAAACAATGGGGCTGCGTTAGGAGCTGAACGCGGCTTTTTTGCAGGTGTTAGGTTTTTTTTTTTAGCTCAAAAAGCCCCATTGTTTTCTATAGGGGAATCGTGCACGAGCACGTTTTTGAAGCTGGCCGCGTCCGTAAGCACCGCTGGTATTGAGAGTTGAAGTTGAGGTAAATATGCTCTACGCTCCTTTTTTGGAGCCTAACGCAGCCATTCTGTGAACTCTAAGGGCTCCATGTACTAAGCCGTCAATTCATCCGTCATTTTAGACGCGGCTAAACTCGCCGTTACTCGCCGCGGGCGAAATGGTGTCCGCTGTTGCTATGTACTAATAATCCCACAATAAATAGACACGTCTAGCCCGCCGCGAGCAGTGGCGGAATATTGATAAATTTGATGCCTCGCTCGCCGCGACTAAGCTGATGTACTTAACTTTCAGTTGAATTGTCTGGCCAATTGTTAACACGTGACATGTAAGGTGTCATGAACGTCATAGTAGTCGCGGGAATAGAATTTTGCTCCTATAAATGTACAACTTTTCTAAACAACTTTATTATTGTTCCAAAATTTTTGGAGAGTAATTACAGAGCGCTCTTTTTTGTGATCTTTATTTACAAATTCGATATGGCTTCATCTGGATCTGAAACCGCTTCAAAATCCAAGAATCCTCACTTTTCTCATCAGCAAAACGTCGTTTTGATTGACATGATTATTGACTCTTATGATTATTTGTTTGGATGTCGTGTCAAACAGACAAATTTTTCTAGGAGGAAGCAGATCTGGCAAAGGATCAGCGATGCTGTTAGTGCCCAGGGTCCAGGAAAAAAGGATGTCGATCAGCTGAAGAAGCGTTACAACGACATTAAACGTTTCGCCAAAGCTAAATTGGCCAGAGAAAAAAATTTGGCACGTGCTACCGGAGGTGGACCAGCATATGTGGCAGACCTCAATGATTATGAGCAGAAGCTTGTTCAGCGTCTGGGACCAGAGATCATCACTGGCATAACGGATGATTGTGACAGTGATTTAAGAGGTAAATGTACAACATAATTGATGCAAATGTTTTTTTTTAAATTATGATAGGTCATTGTCTCCAATATATATTTCTTTAAAATAACATTATCTGACTTCTTACGCTTCAGTATCTGAATCTATATAGGCCATTTAGGCCCCAAATACTGTAATCATTTATGTCGCATATATGTATAAGGGATTGTACAAGCCATTTAGGCCCCAAATACTGTAATCATTTATGTCGCATATATGTATAAGGGATTGTACAATAATATGGTTGTTATACTGCCTTTTTTTAAAGGTCTAATGGAACTAAAGATTTGTTGATTATTAATATAGTGATCCCTAAAGATAACACCCATGTGTTTATTTTCAAACCAGTATTGCATAGAAACCTTAAAGAGATAATGACAATAGAAATAATGTAATTTGAAACTATTAAAAAAATATTGATGTTGTGTAACATGGTATGTCCGACATTAATCATGAGACTAACCCCAGATCACATGCCTTCTTAAATTTCTGATCTATTGACTTCCATGTTGCGTTATTTTACTATAGAATATTATTTTTAACATCTTTCAAAATTGTTCTCCGCTTTATAAGCATATACTTTTTTCAGATATAGCTATGCACATAGTTGACGCAGTCACATGAACCATCTATGTGCATCAACCAATGATCATTTACTGTGCCTGTATAGATTTGCTTTTCATCAAAGTATAAAAATCCAATGAAGGCAAAAACATAATGCAATTAAATATTTTTTAAAAAGCATTTTCTTATGCAATTTGTAAAGGAAATTTTATTTGTTCATGTCCCTTTAAAGGGCCACTAAACCCAAAATCTTTTTTTAATGATTCAGATAGAGAATAGAAATTTAAACAACATTACAAATTACTTCCATTATTTCTTTGGCTTCATTTTCTAGATATTCTTAGTTGAAGAAAAATAAATACACATGTTGAGCCAATCACACGAGGTTTCTTTGTGCAGCAATCAAATGCTTTTCAACAAAGAATATCAAGAGAATAAAACAAATTAGATAATATAAGTAAATTATAAAGATGTTTATAACTGCATTCTCTTTCTAAATCATAAAATAAAAAAGGTGGGTGGCATGTCCCTTTAATGATTGAGCCTTCATTCACTGCTGTGATTATTATTATTAACACTTTTAGCTTTCAGTTTCAACTAGAAATAAAAATAAACCTAACGTATTTTGTTTTTATTTTTTTTTAAAGCAACACCAACAACACAAGCAGAGCCTGTGAGGAGTAACGAAGTGCCCACTTGTTCTACTTCATCTTCTGCGGTTTACAGACCACCCAGTTCAGCTGTTTCCAGACCTTCGGCCAGTTTTACACATGGACAATTAATACGCTCCACATCTAATGTTACACACACAACTTCCTCGGCGGACACACTTCCTGATGTAAGGACCAGCACTCCAGAAACTGGTGTTGGTAGAGCAACTGGTAAGTACTTTACAAATGAATAATTTCAATGTTGTGTGTTTTATCTCTTTTATCTATCAATTTTTTTTTTTTTTTTTTTTTTTAAATGTCAAATGTCATTATTGACATATTCTAGTTCGAGATCTTTTACAGATGGAATGTAATTTGAAGGACAAATAGCAATGATCATAGATTTTCATGAAAGGGACACTGTACAAATTTTTTTAAATGAGGATTCGTGTAGAGCATGCATGCAATTGTAAGCAACTTTCTAATGGGTTTAAATGTTATCATTATTTTCTTTTTGAGAATTGATCATAGTATTACATTAGAAAGTTGATTGAAATTCCATGCTATATATCTTATTCTACAAAATATTATTTTTGCTTCAGTGTCCAGTTAATTGCAAAGTACATTTCCATTAATAATTTTCCAAATAGAAATTTCACTGAATGTAATAGCGTTTGAATATATGGTTACATTGACTAAAAAACCTTTTTATTTTATTTATTTATTTATTTTTATTTTATTTATTTTTTTATAGGTGATTTGGGACGTCTTTTCCAGCGATTGACTGGACATTCATCTCCATTATTTGATGGTATGTATCACATATGTATATATATATAATATAACTTAAATTGGTGTATGACGGTTGTATCTGCTCTCTCCTTCTATTCTATTTCTGCAAGTGTTATTAGAACATTTTATTTTTATTTACTAACAATTTGTTATGTCTTGATCTAGAAGAAGAAAACTCATCAAGGGAGATCACTATCAATCTCATGCCGATAGTGGAAAATCCCATTCAAGATGAACCACCAGGAGGGCATGATGGAAGTGAGACTCCAGATATTCTTGAAGATTTTGGAGATGCGCAACCAGATGAAATTCACACACCGGAAAACCTTGAGGAACCTGTTGAAACACAGGCACCACCAATTGCACTGCAAAGAGGTGGTCTAAATATTGACAATACACCGGCAGAAGGACTATTGGCCGATGTTGGATTGAGGGAAATGTTGACACTTGCAAGGCAATACAGAGAGGACCACAGAGAAATGCAAAATATGATTAACACTAATATTGACCGCTGGGCTGCTCTGTCAGAAAAAAATGTTGAACTAGAAATGCAAAGGAATGAGATTGAAATGCAGAAATTACAGCTGCAAAGAGAAATGTTCCAGTGGCAGAGGCGGATGGATGAAGAGAAAAACCAGCAAATTAACAGAGCTTTAACCATCAGTGAAAGGACATTACAATCTCTGTTGGCTATTGTCAGTGAAAGGGAGGGTACAACAGACCCAAAGAGGCCACGTCTGGAGTGAACATTTAATTTATTATTTATAACACTATATTAGTCACTGTTCATTTTTTTTCATCGATATATTGTTTAATTAGTTAGTTTTTGTGTTCTTTAAGTTTAAAATGTTATTATTTAATAAAGACAAATTTTTTTATGCCCCAAAAAAAAGTTTATTTACATAAATTCAAAATCACTTTTGATTCTTCAACATAAAAAATTTTCCCAGTTATTAATTGTCATTCTTCTGACAATCATCATGACAAAACAAAACATGAAATCAAATAACATATTTACGGTATAAAAAATCTACTTGCTCCATTAACATTCCCAAAGTTGCCCTAATTTTAGAAATGTTTTGTTTAACATGATCTTCAAGACAACTCTGAGTACTTTTGTCTGCAGTTTCAATAGTTGATTTTGAAGATAAATCTGTAGAAAAATAAGCAAAGCAAATTTTAATTCAATTTTCATATACATATGCAATGTATGATAGGGTTTTTCATCACAAATATTACCTCCTGATGTGCTGTTATCTAGGTTATCTACTATATTAGCTTCTACACTTATGTCCACTCCTTTAAAGCTTTCATCTGAGCCAACTCCTATTTGAAATATACAATATGTATTAGTTAAAACTTTGATTTTCTTAGATTTAAGATTACTGAGTATGAAACATACCTTTATCTACCATCATTGTTGGTAAAACTTCTATCCTTGGTTGAGTATCATCTGAACTCAAGGCTTCAAATATTGGCACACTATCAGGATTTTGAAATTCTTCCATTTCCATACTATTTTCCATGTCTTCCATGGTAATATCTATGAACGTAATTACAAAGATAAAGATAGAAAACTATTAAATCAAAAACCTAGGATATATTATTTAAAACTATAATAATAATCATTAAAAGGGACATTGAACCCAATTTCTAAGTTTCATGATTCAGATAGTGCATGCAATTTAAATAAACTTTCTATTTTACTTCATTCTTTTTGTATCTTTATTTGAAAAGCAAGAATGTAAGTTTAGATGCCAGCCCATTTTTGGTGAACCAACTGTGTTGTACTTGCTAATTGGACAGAACCAATCAAAAAGTGCTGTCCATGGTGCTCAACAAAAAATTGGCTGGCTCCTTAGCTTAGATGCCTTCTTTTTCAAATAAAGATAGAAAGATAATGAGGAAAAAAATGATAATAGAAGTAAATTAGCAACTTGATTAATATTGCATGCTAAAACTTTTTAAGCCAAAACCTAAAATATATGATTTAAAAGTTAAATAATAAGTCATTACCTGTCTGTGTCTTTTTATGAAAAATTTCATATGGATTTGGAGATAATTCAATATCCAATAGTGTTATTGGCAAAGGTGGAGAAAGAGCTTCACTTCTGGGTGTTTGCACCAACATTGACCTTAGGTAGCGTGGTGGGTGTTCACACTTCATTCTCCTACTTCTCATATCTATAAACATATATATATATATATAAAAAATTTGGAATAAAAAAAAATAAATTTAATTATTCCAAGTAATTTTTTGTTTTCAAAACATTCAGTTCTGCATGCTTACTTTTCTAACATGTTTCAATGGTATATAGTAATATATTTATATTTTATTCTACTAACTCAGTTCTGCATGTTTCAATGGTATATACTAATATAGTTATATTTTACTCTACTAACTCATTTTTGTATGCTAACTTTTCTAACCTTTTAAGTGTATATAGTAATATAGTTAAATTTTAATCTACTAACTCAGTTCTGCATGCTTACTTTTTTAACTTTTTGCAATTGTATATACTAATAAGAAAAAAAGAACCCAGCACATAGAAGGTGGAATCCAAATGATGAATAAAAGTTCCAGTGAAAAAAAGGATAATAAAACGTAGCCTTTATTCAAGTCAGTAAGACTTATACATAAAACCTGCAAAAACACATCTGACCGGTTTCGGCGTGGATAGCCGTAATCCTAGATGTACAATTAGTCACACCTGAGCACCTATTTATGCACAGGAGTACCTCCCTTTGGGAGTGGTTAAAAACAGCAGAAACAGAAGCAGGTGTAAAAATTTACATATGCATACATATATACATATAGCCAGATTAATAGTGTAGCCAATGAGTACGGTTGCAAAAACAGTTAAACCTTAATACTATTTGGCTGACTAAACTATGTATGTATAAACTTTGAAACAGATCTAGATAAACCATGAATGAAAAAATATGTATTAACCCCTTAACGACTGAGGACGTGCAGGGTACGTCCTCAGAAAAAAGGCAGTTAATGCCTGAGAACGTACCCTGCACGTCCTCAGTGTGGAAAGCAGCTGGAAGCGATCCTGCTCGCTTCCAGCTGCTTTCCGGTTATTGCAGTGATGCCTCGATATGGAGGCATCCTGCAATAACCTTTTTAAGTCATCCGGTGCAGAGAGAGCCACTCTGTGGCCCTCTCTGCCCCGGAGATCGGTTGCTCCCTGTGTTGGTGGGTGGGAGCCGGACCGGGAGGCGGGTGGCGGCCATCGATGGCCCTGTGGATGTGAAGGGGGGCGGGATCGTGGGCGGGGGTGGCTGGGGGCGCGCACGGGCGCGCGCGCGTGCACGGGAGGGTGGGGGCGGGCGCGTGCACGGGGAGGGAGCGGGTGGGAACCGCTACACTGCAGAAAATGGGGAAATAAAAAATATAAAAACAATTAAAATTAAAACAATCAGCAAGGTGGTGGGGGTTTGTCTGTGGGGGGTGGGGGGGGGAAGCTACACTACAGAAAAAAACAAAAAAACAAAAAAAAAAGCACTTTTTATTGTAAACTGGGTACTGGCAGACAGCTGCCAGTACCCAAGATGGCCCCCAATAAGGCAGAGGGGAGGGTTAGAGAGCGGTTTTGGGGGGGATCAGGGAGGTTGGGGGCTAAGGGGGGGATCCTACACAGTAGAATATGTAAATATGCTAAAAAAAAATTTCATTTTTTTTTTAAAACCCTTTTATTTTAGTACTGGCAGACTTTCTGCCAGTACTTAAGATGGCGGGGACAATTGTGGGGTGGGGGAGGGAAGGGAGCTGTTTGGGAGGGATCAGGGGGTGGGATGTGTCAGATGGGAGGCTGATCTCTACACTAAAGCTAAAATTAACCCTGCAAGCTCACTACAAACTCCCTAATTAACCCTTTCACTGCTAGCCATAATACACGTGTGAGGCGCAACAGGATTTAGTGGCCTTCTAATTACCAGAAAGCAACGCCAAAGTCATATATGTCTGCTATTTCTGAACAAAGGGGATCCCAGACAAGCATTTACAACCATTTGTGCCATAATTGCACAAGCTGTTTGTAAATGATTTCAGTGAGAAACCTAAAATTGTGAAAAATTTTACGTTTTTTTTAATTTGATCGCATTTGGCGGTGAAATGGTGGCATGAAATATACCAAAATGTGCCTAGATCAATACTTGGGGTTGTCTACTACACTACACTAAAGCTAAAATTAACCCTACAAGCTCCCTAAAAGCTCCCTAATTAACCCCTTAACTGCTGGACATGATACACTTGTGGTGCGCAGTGGCATTTAGCGGCCTTCTAATTACCAAAAAGCAACGCCAAAGCCATATATGTGTGCTATTTCTGAACAAAGGGGATCCCAGAGAAGAATTTACAACCATTTATGCCATAATTGCACAAGCTGTTTGTAAATGATTTCAGTGAGAAACCTAAAGTTTGTGAAAAAATTTGTGAAAAAGTGAACAATTTTTTGTATTTGATCGCATTTGGCGGTGAAATGGTGGTATGAAATATACCAAAATTGGCCTAGATCAATACTTTGGGATGTCTACTAAAAAAAAATATATACATGTCAAGGGATATTCAGGGATTCCTGAAAGATATCAGTGTTCTAATGTAACTAGCGCTAATTTTGGAAAAAAATGGTTTGGAAATAGCAAAGTGCTACTTGTATTTATGGCCCTATAACTTGCAAAAAAAGCAAAGAACATGTAAACATTGGGTATTTCTAAACTCAGGACAAAATTTAGAAACTATTTAGCATGGGTGTTTTTTGGTGGTTTTAGATATGTAACAGATTTTGGGAGTCAAAGTTAGAAAAAGTGTGTTTTTTTCCATTTTTCCTCATATTTTATCATTTTTTTTATAGTAAATTATAAGATATGATGAAAATAATGGTATCTTTAGAAAGTCCATTTAATGGCGAGAAAAACGGTATATAATATGTGTGGGTACAGTAAATGAGTAAGAAGAAAATTACAGCTAAACACAAACACCGCAAAAATGTAAAAATAGCCTTGGTCCCAAACGGACAGAAAATGGAAAAGTGCTCTGGTCACTAAGGGGTTAAACAACTATGAACAGCTATATTCTTAATAATTAAAGCTGAGCAATGGATTCAATAAATATATAAATATGAATATAAAGTGAGCAAATTAATGGCAGGCTAGGAGTAATGCATAGCAGACTGAGGGTATATATACATATTCTCAAAATTTGGCTGCTAAAAAGATGTCTAGATAGTAGTGAATACAAAAATGCAATTTAAGTTAAACACATAGTAGGATCATATCAAAGGAGCCACAAAAATGAAACTACCATGGAGGCAATAACTATATATGATTACATATTAACAATATAGCGATCTTATTCAATGCATACACACAATAGAAAAATATGTTTGTGTTAAACACATGGTAGGATCATAACAAAGGAGCCACATGTTAAATGAAACTACCATGGAGGCAATAACTATATATGATTACATGTTAACAATATAGCGATCTTATTCAATGCATACACACAATAGAAAAAGATATTTGTGTTAAACACATGGTAGGATCATAACAAAGGAGCCACATGTTAAATGAAACTACCATGAAGGCAATGACTATATATGATTACATGTTAACAGTATAACGGTCTTATTGAAAAATTATTAAAAAATTCAATTTTTGTTAAACACATGGTAGGATCATAACACAGGAGCCACATGTTAAATGAAACTACCATGAAGGCAATAACTATATATGATTACATGTTAACAATATAACAATCTTGTTCAGTGCATACAATTAAAGCGATTATAATCACGTTAAAAAAATAAAAATAAATTATTTTTGTTAAACACATAGTAGGATCATAACAAAGGAGCCACATGTTAAATGAAACTACCATGAAAGCAATGACTATATATATTTACATGTTAACAGTATATCGATCATTTTCATTGTATACCTAAAAAGAGATTATAAGCGCATAGTAAAAAAAGATATATGGGAGCCAAAATGTGTTAAGGTCCCAATACATCTATTACATAATAAATAAAATCAGACTATATGAGGGGACATAGGTGTGAAATGTATATTGGTATGAAATATATATATATATTGAACGATCATAAGTTCATCTATGCCAGTAATTGATTATATCGAACTCTGAGTTGAAACCCCCAGGTAGCAGGCTACCGAGCTTGTGTATCCAATATATTTCTTGTCTTTGGAGTATTTGTGACTTATCACCACCACGACGTGGTGTGATAATTTGCTCGATAGCCTGCCACCTGAAGGTGTCAACTCTTCCCTCATGAACTTCAAGAAAATGTCTGGCTAATGCCGATACTGCTCTGTCTTGAGATACATAGGACAGATGTTCTCTAATACGTTTTCCAACTTTACGTGAGGTCTGACCAACATACTGTCTAAGGCATTGTGTGCACTCAATTAGATAAACGACATATTTACTGCCGCATTTGATACAGCCTCTTGTTTCAAATTTTTCCTGTGTGGTAGCTGAAATAAATGTTTTTGACACTTGAATATGGTCACATGATGCACAACATCTTTTGCCACATCTGTAGGTACCCTTGACAGTAAGCCAAGAACTGCCACTTTCTGATTTGGGCAACAAGCTTGGTGAAAGCATGTTGCCTAATGAAAGATTGCGTTTGTATACAAAGTTACAACCATCCTCTAAAGTCTTACGTAAGTCTGTGTCTCCACGTAGGATCGGAAGGTTTCTTTTAACTATTTGACAAACTTGATGATATTGGTTTGAATAGGCCGTGATAAGAGTGGGCCTGGACCTGTCCAATGTTTGTAACTTGGCATTCGGTGTTTTAGGTTCAAGTAGTTTCTTTCAGTCAGTTTGGTTTACTTCCCAATAGGCCCTATTAATGATAGTTTTTGAATAGCCTCTGGCATGGAGTCTTTTCTTTAAGTCATTACTCTCTGATTGGAAGTCCCTATCTGAGGAACAATTTCACTTTATTCGCAAGAACTGGCTTTTGGCTATACCCCTAAAGACATGTCCGGGGTGACTACTCCGGGCATGCAATAGTGTATTGCCAGAAATTGGCTTCCTGTATAGGGATGAAGAAACACTACCAGAGAGATTGTCTGCAGACAGAGTGATGTCCAAATAGTTTACACTATCCTGGTTCCACTCAAAAGTGAACTTTAAACCTACATTGTTATCATTGAGATACTTCACCAATTCATTGGCTTCCTGATAACCAGCTGACCATACAACCAGCAGATCATCTATGTATCTCATATATTTAACAAAATGCTTGGCAAAACAATTTCTACCTCCAAAGACGTGGAAGCGCTCCCACCAACCCATGAATAAATTTGCTTATGATGGGGCAAATTTTGCTCCCATGGCGGTTCCACGTCTCTGGAGGTAGAAAGTGTCAGAAAACATGAAAAAGTTGTGATTGAGAAGAAAATCAACAACTCTGATGACAAACTTTCTGCGTTCCTCTGACAAATCCGTATATGTTTCGAGAAAGAAGGGCACTGCCTGCAGGCCAAATTTGTGGGGTATACAAGAGTATAAACCTACCACATCAATGGTAATCCAGCTGTAACTAGGCTCCCAGACTGTGCCCTCCAATTTGGAAAATACGTGTGAGGTATCTCTCACATAACTGGGTAGGGATTTTACCAGTGGTTATAGGAACTGGTCCACCCACTTGGACAAAGGTTCCAAGAGTGAACTAATGCCTGCCACTATCGGTCTACCCTGTACTTCTACCATACTTTTGTGGGTCTTAGGAAAATGGTGAAAAATGGGCAGTATCGGGTTATCAACCATAAGACAGTCGAGGGTCTGTGTGTCAATAATGCCCATTTGAACACCATCATCCAATAGATCTCTAAGTACATCAGAAAAAGATGCAGTGGGATCTCTAGGCAAAATAGTGTATGCCTCAGCATCACTCAATTGTCTGAGAGCCTCTCTATTGTACATGTCTTTGTCAAGAACTACAACACTTCCGCCCTTGTCAGATGGGCGAATAACTAATTCCTTGTTTTGTTGAAGTTTAATTATTGCTTCTCTTTCTGACCTTGATAAGTTGGAAGGATTTCTAGATTCAGACTTAGCTAGTTCGTTCAGATCTTTTACCACCCTCTTATGAAATACTTCCAAACTTTTTCCTCTGGAATGTATTGGATAAAAGTTGGATTTGGATCTCATTGGAGCGGGTACTGGTTCTATTACATTAGTTGCTAGGGAACCTTCACAAGACAGATCTTCTAGATCTATTAAGGTGCAGATATCATTAAAGGGCATATCATACTGTGGTACCCTCTGATCCTTGATCAATCCATCGTCCCCCACCCTATTCTCATGGCCAGAGAAGAACCTCCTCAAAGTAAGATCCCTTACCAATTTGTTAATATCCAGAATAGTCTGGAACAAATCAAAATTGCGTGAGGGAACAAAATTCATACCATAGCTGAGGACCTTCCTCTCCGGCCCTGACAAACTATAGGACGATAGATTGATCACTGTATGATCCCCTATTGATATCTGTGTCCCTGCACATTCCGATTGTCTCTCACCGGGTATCTCTGCTGGGGTGTGTCTGTGTATGGTTCCCTCTGTCCTCGACCCCTTCTCCCCCCTCCTCTGGGTCGCCTGGGGGCCCACTGAAAAACCTGAGGAGAAGGTTCTGATTCATTTATCATACAATCTCTTGTTAAAGTACTCTGTATATAATGAGAGCGACCTCTTCTTTGTCGTCCTCCCCTCTTGGGTATAGCCCCACTATTTTTGGGGTCCTTTAAGATACCCCTGGGTTTATTCATTATTTCTATATTATCTGAGTTATTTATTTGAGCTTCTTCACCTTCAGAAGTAGAACACCCATCATCATTATCAAAACTTGAGGCAAACCTCTCCTCATCGGTTTGTTCTGGTTCTGAATCTGAAAAAACTACCTTTTTGGGGGTTGGTGCATATGTCCGTTTTGTTTTATTATCTTGTTGGTGTGGTGTACTCTCTATTGTAATGTTGGTATCTGTATTGTGATTCTCCCTTCTCTTATTTCTTTGTGACCACAATTTTCCCCTTTGTCGCCTACGCCATATGTATACTGTACCATTTGAATAGTCCTTTTGATCTCTTAGGAACTTAGAATGTTTAACTTGTATAATTAGTTTTTTAGATTCCTCCATTACCTTTTTAAGAATTGTATCAAATTGAGGATATATGTCACAGTTTTTAAATTTCAACATATCATTTTGTATAGCAGCAATCTTATCCCTAATTTCAGCTAGTAGCATATCTTTATATTCAATAAGTAAACCAATAAGTTTTAAAGAACAGTCCGTCAGTGCCTGATTCCAGCGTTCAATGAATCCTTGGTCCTTGATGTCATATGTCGGGAATGTATTTATTCTAAGACCCCTGGGAATCATCTTTAAGTTGGTATATTTGGTAAGAATCCACTTGTCCCATCTTAATTTTTGTTCTTTTTTCTTTAATGTTTCTAAGTCATAGAAGTGGTCTCCCAATTGTGTATTTGGCACATCCTGTTCAAATACATCAGATAGTTCTAAATTATCCAAATCCTCATCTTCTATCTCTTTAAGAGAATAGAAGGTATCTGTATGTATGAGACTGTCCATAGTGATGGAATAGAAAAAATGTATATATCTGTTTAAAGATCTGTGTAAAATAGGCTGTAAATATCAATGTAATTATTCACTGCAAAGTTCCATGGATCCCTGTGCAGGGAGCATTATTCAATTGAAAAGTTAGAATAGACTGTATAAGTGCTTGGAGGCAAAAATAGGTTCAACTCTGATTCAGGGAAGTAACAACAAAATAAGAAAAAACTGTTCACAGAGTGAAACAGAAAGACTAGGGGGAGCTGTTACCATGCGCAACTGGCAGGGAGTGTATGAGAAATAAACACTGTTCATTCAGGATTTCAACTACCAAGCCAAAATAAAATAAAACCGTTATGTCCCACACAATAATAATGGCACACTGGTCCTAATACGGTAAAACTCTGAAGTAAGGATGATATTGCAAGTCACAATGAAGACACAACATGCATGAAAGTGATAATAGCCACACTTCAGTGACTTATATGATTGCATGTATACCGCTTTAAATATCCAGGCTGTATCAGCTAAAATTGCTGCATGACGTATCCAAAGTCAGCTGTCAGCAAAAAGCACAGTCTGCAGGTAATTCACAGCCTTAAACACAATGTTGTCAATAATTCAAAAGAATGCATGAGAAATTGCTGTGTTAAACGTTACCGTATGATTTCAGTGCCTCTTCTCTTCTGTGGGTGTAGTCCGGTGTAAGCAGTTCATAATTGGCTGGAGTCACAATAATTATTCATATACTCACTCTGTGCGGCTCCTCACTAACAGTCCAATGCCTCCCAAGCAAGTAGTGACGTGTCAGGCATCCTGAGCTCCCAAACAATCCTGTAGTGCTAGGAAAGGAAGGAATCCCTGATTTCCTTATGTAATGAAACAAGAAAAAAAGAACCCAGCACATAGAAGGTGGAATCCAAATGATGAATAAAAGTTCCAGTGAAAAAAAGGATAATAAAACGTAGCCTTTATTCAAGTCAGTAAGACTTATACATAAAACCTGCAAAAACACATCTGACCGGTTTCGGCGTGGATAGCCGTAATCCTAGATGTACAATTAGTCACACCTGAGCACCTTTTTATGCACAGGAGTACCTCCCTTTCGGAGTGGTTAAAAACAGCAGAAACAGAAGCAGGTGTAAAAATTTACATATGCATACATATAGCCAGAATAATATAGTGTAGCCAATGAGTACGGTTGCAAAAACAGTTAAACCTTAATACTATTTGGCTGACTAAACTATGTATGTATAAACTTTGAAACAGATCTAGATAAACCATGAATGAAAAAATATGTATTAAACAACTATGAACAGCTATATTCTTATTAATTAAAGCTGAGCAATGGATTCAATAAATATATAAATATGAATATAAAGTGAGCAAATTAATGGCATGCTAGGAGTAATGCATAGCAGACTGAGGGTATATATACATATTCTCAAAATTTGGCTGCTAAAAAGATGTCTAGATAGTAGTGAATACAAAAATGCAATTTAAGTTAAACACATAGTAGGATCATATCAAAGGAGCCACAAAAATGAAACTACCTAGAGATCCCACTGCATCTTTTTCTGATGTACTTAGAGATCTATTGGATGATGGTGTTCAAATGGCATTATTGACACACAGACCCTCGACTGTCTTATGGTTGATAACCCGATACTGCCCATTTTTCACCATTTTCCTAAGACCCACAAAAGTATGGTAGAAGTACAGGGTAGACCGATAGTGGCAGGCATTGGTTCACTCTTGGAACATTTGTCCAAGTGGGTGGACCAGTTCCTACAACCACTGGTACAATCCCTACCCAGTTATGTGAGAGATACCTCACACGTATTGTCCAAATTGGAGGGCACAGTCTGGGAGCCTAGTTACAGCTGGATTACCATTGATGTGGTAGGTTTATACTCTTGTATACCCCACAAATTTGGCCTGCAGGCAGTGTCCTTCTTTCTCGAAACATATACGGATTTGTCAGAGGAACGCAGAAAGTTTGTCATCAGAGTTGTTGATTTTCTTCTCAATCACAACTTTTTCATGTTTTCTGACACTTTCTACCTCCAGAGACGTGGAACCGCCATGGGAGCAAAATTTGCCCCATCATACGCAAATTTATTCATGGGTTGGTGGGAGAGCTTCCACGTCTTTGGAGGTAGAAATTGTTTTGCCAAGCATTTTGTTAAATATATGAGATACATAGATGATCTGCTGGTTGTATGGTCAGCTGGTTATCAGGAAGCCAATGAATTGGTGAAGTATCTCAATGATAACAATGTAGGTTTAAAGTTCACTTTTGAGTGGAACCAGGATAGTGTAAACTATTTGGACATCACTCTGTCTGCAGACAATCTCTCTGGTAGTGTTTCTTCATCCCTATACAGGAAGCCAATTTCTGGCAATACACTATTGCATGCCCGGAGTAGTCACCCAGGACATGTCTTTAGGGGTATAGCCAAAAGCCAGTTCTTGCAAATAAAGCGAAATTGTTCCTCAGATAGGGACTTCCAATCAGAGAGTAATGACTTAAAGAAAAGACTCCATGCCAGAGGCTATTCAAAAACTATCATTAATAGGGCCTATTGGGAAGTAAACCAAACTGACTGAAAGAAACTACTTGAACCTAAAACACTGAATGCCAAGTTACAAACATTGGACAGGTCCAGGCCCACTCTTATCACGGCCTATTCAAACCAATATCATCAAGTTTGTCAAATAGTTAAAAGAAACCTTCCGATCCTACGTGGAGACACAGTCTTACGTAAGACTTTAGAGGATGGTTGTAACTTTGTATACAAACGCAATCTTTCATTAGGCAACATGCTTTCACCAAGCTTGTTGCCCAAATCAGAAAGTGGCAGTTCTTGGCTTACTGTCAAGGGTACCTACAGATGTGGCAAAAGATGTTGTGCATCATGTGACCATATTCAAGTGTCAAAAACATTTATTTCAGCTACCACACAGGAAAAATTTGAAACAAGAGGCTGTATCAAATGCGGCAGTAAATATGTTGTTTATCTAATTGAGTGCACACAATGCCTTAGACAGTATGTTGGTCAGACCTCACGTAAAGTTGGAAAACGTATTAGAGAACATCTGTCCTATGTATCTCAAGACAGAGCAGTATCGGCATTAGCCAGACATTTTCTTGAAGTTCATGAGGGAAGAGTTGACACCTTCAGGTGGCAGGCTATCGAGCAAATTATCACACCACGTCGTGGTGGTGATAAGTCACAAATACTCCAAAGACAAGAAATATATTGGATACACAAGCTCGGTAGCCTGCTACCTGGGGGTTTCAACTCAGAGTTCAATATAATCAATTACTGGCATAGATGAACTTATGATCGTTCCATATATATATATATTTCATACCAATATACATTTCACACCTATGTCCCCTCATATAGTCTGATTTTATTTATTATGTAATAGATGTATTGGGACCTTAACACATTTTGGCTCCCATATATCTTTTTTTACTATGCGCTTATAATCTCTTTTTAGGTATACAATGAAAATGATCGATATACTGTTAACATGTAAATATATATAGTTATTGCTTTCATGGTAGTTTCATTTAACATGTGGCTCCTGCTGCTCCTGCAGTGTGTAGCTTCTGAAAACTGTTTGCTTCACTAAGGTGCGCGGGAACATTGTGCTGGGGCCCAGCTGATAATACCTTGAAAATCATCTGTTGTTCCTTTGGAGAGAGACACACCTTAGAAGCTGAACTCACATTACTAAAGGAGTGAGTATATTGCACATTATTTTGTCGGATTTAACTTGCACATCAAGTCCATTTCTATCTATTATTAGAAATTAACTATACATCAAGACCAGCGCCATCCATTTCGTTTTGTCTATTGTCTGTACAGTCCCTGGGGAGAGACTGAGGAAAGGCAGCGGTCATCTGTATATTCTAAACAAGGAGAGTATTGTTTTTTAGCACATTGTGTTGAGCATATTTGTTTTGTTAACATTTGACCTGTTTGCCACACATACTTTTGTTCACTTTGTTATGATCCTACTATGTGTTTAACAAAAATAATTTATTTTTATTTTTTTAACGTGATTATAATCTCTTTAATTGTATGCACTGAACAAGATTGTTATATTGTTAACATGTAATCATATATAGTTATTGCCTTCATGGTAGTTTCATTTAACATGTGGCTCCTGTGTTATGATCCTACCATGTGTTTAACAAAAATTGAATTTTTGAATAAGACCGTTATACTGTTAACATGTAATCATATATAGTCATTGCCTTCATGGTAGTTTCATTTAACATGTGGCTCCTTTGTTATGATCCTACCATGTGTTTAACACAAATATCTTTTTCTATTGTGTGTATGCATTGAATAAGATCGCTATATTGTTAACATGTAATCATATATAGTTATTGCCTCCATGGTAGTTTCATTTAACATAAGGCTCCTTTGTTATGATCCTACCATGTGTTTAACACAAACATATTTTTCTATTGTGTGTATGCATTGAATAAGATCGCTATATTGTTAACATGTAATCATATATAGTTATTAGTTAGTTTCATTTTTGTGGCTCCTTTGATATGATCCTACTATGTGTTTAACTTAAATTGCATTTTTGTATTCACTACTATCTAGACATTTTTTTAGCAGCCAAATTTTGAGAATATGTATATATACCCTCAGTCTGCTATGCATTACTCCTAGCCTGCCATTAATTTGCTCACTTTATATTCATATTTATATATTTATTGAATCCATTGCTCAGCTTTAATTAATAAGAATATAGCTGTTCATAGTTGTTTAATACATATTTTTTCATTCATGGTTTATCTAGATCTGTTTCAAAGTTTATACATAGATAGTTTAGTCAGCCAAATAGTATTAAGGTTTAACTGTTTTTGCGAAAGGAAAGAGAGAAACTAAATAGCACTACTATCCGGTGTACTTGAGATGCTCTATAATAAATTGAAGCAGGTATTTCACCTTGCTATAATATTAGAGTTAGGTGCTGTGTACTTTTTTGGACTACAAAAGAGGGGTTGATTCAATACAAGGATTGAAGCGTGTACACTTATTAGCACTCACATCTCATGGTGATGTGGCTTTAAATTTAGAACCTTTAATGCCAAAAAAGGGGGGACGGTCTGTGCCGTAAAAATTAAAATATAACCTTTATTAGATTGGTTAAAAAAGATTCCACAAAACAAACATAAACATATATGTATTAAAAACACTGAATGTTGAAAAGGAAAATATCAAGAGGATTTGAGTGCTAAACGTAGCTGTCTGTAAGGGAGGTTATCTTCAGGCTTTTGGTTTGGGGTATTCCTGGTTCCCTAAATGTCTCCTAGTTATAACTGCTATTATATGTAGCATATAATGCTTCTAAAAATAATGGTACTATTTCCTGATTCAGATATTATAGTTATTCATGGACACAAAAATATTTTGAAAATAGACTTGTTTTGCAGTATAGTACCTATAACTGTAATTGTATATGCTTCTTGGGCATGTGCTTTGAGTTCTTTAATATTAATGCTGCTAAAGCAGTGATATTTATTAATATATAGCACTGGTTATTGTAATAATTTCAGGGCATATAGTTGTTATCGTGATCAGGTTGTATACCTCCCCTTGCGAAGGGTTAGTTTGGCTAAGTACTTAATACAGATATGATAACCTATTGAATTTTCAAAATTGAAAGGTATGCCCTAATGGTATAGAGTATGTATGTTTTCGTTATTTAGCATAAATATTCAGCTATTATAAGGCTGTATGCAATTTTCAACGTTAATACAAATGTTGCTATGAGACCATAGCGTTATACGAGTCCACACAATGTGAATTATATCCAGATTATTGGTCTATGTTTTTATGGGGGTATTTGTTGTTTACCTCCCAGTATTGTGTACTGTACGTTGTGCAGATTTAACACGATATCAATTTGTATTAGGATTATTCCGATTATTAGGTTATGTTACTCTGAGGGTATTTAGCGCATATTCACTGGTGCTTGGTGCCAACAATATCAGATATTTCAGTGCTATGGATATCTTATACTGGTATCAGCAAATGTACTGCTGTTAGTTAGAACTTTAGTACGATTAGTCTTTTAAGTTTAAGAATGCATTCTTTCATTCACCATTCGTACTCCAATGCCCAAGAGCTACACATAGTTAGCCACTATTAGTTAAATCCCATTTGTATACCTTGCTGTAATCGTAAGATATGCTACCGTTAGCTTAGTATTTATAATTAGCTCAATATTTTTATTTTTGTGGCGGTCCACCTTACATTCACACACTTGGCTTGCTAGCCATTCTATAATGCTTAAATGTGGACTAGTCACTATATTAGTTTTCTAGTGAGCTAAACTGTATTGATTTCCTCAAAAACATAATACACCTGATTTACACCTTTTAACTTATAACTAGGCAGTGCGCCTTACGATAATTGTAACGCTAAGGTTTCAGAGGTGTAGCTAAATTCTATGTCCTTATTTCAACATTAGCTGATAAAAAGTTTGGCTTAAAGCCTAACAAACTATTCAAAGCCCTAACATGTTTCGCCACCAACGTGGCTTTCTCAAAGGGTACGGCGCGGCGTTTGGCGTGGTCTCTTATAGACTCTGTTCCAACCCTTTATGATGACGTCACGTCCTATCAGATTCTTTGTGTTTTGTGAACCAATGCGAGTGGTTCTAACAGTATGACTCACCAATAGCCTTTTGCTGATTGGCTCAATATCGATGTTATTGTTTTTAGAGTGTCAGAATATTGTTCTAATCTGAATGTTTAATCTGTTCATTTATCTTAAATTTTCAGACTTAGTGTATATTACAGGAAATATGAACGATTAATTAATTCAATCTTTTGTCCAATTACCTTCAACATATTCCTGGAGTGCAGTGTGTATATATATATATTTTAGGAGACATATAGTATACAGAATATTATTTATCACTATATCGATGTTATAATCATATGTCTTATGTCAAGATATGTTATTGAGTAATCATTCTTGTTACTTATTATAGATGGAAGATACTATGAATGTCATTTAAATATTCTGTTTGAAATAGCGGGTAATCTTATTTTTTGTTTTATAAATTTTTTGCAGAGTCATAAAAGAGATGGATATTTCGGTATAACATAAATAAATGCTGCTAAATAGTAATTTCATCAGGATCTGAATGATTCTATCGTTCATATTTATTAACATTATATTGATGTAGTAGTTATTAGTGTAAAGTTCACTCTTAGTTGGATGTTTACATATATTAATGGAGGTACCTTATTATTATAGTGACAGGAGTGTGGTTGTGATTGGTTCGTGCTGTGATAGCTGGTCATTATACAAATGGAAATAAAAGTGAAAATGTAAGATTAAAAAATAATGAATAGTAAGGAATACGAATGAGAAGGTGTTAGATGTGAAATAAAGGTGAGAGTGAAAATAATGGAAAGGCATCTGTGAGATGCTTAAGGAAGTGTGCCTGGAGATGGACGTCGTTGGTACAAACAGAATTGTAATTCATGTATTGAAGTGTATATTACTAGTGATACCAATGTGCACATATTATGGTCACCTAAGTTGCCAACAAGAGGGGAGTAGGAGTAGAAGTGGGTGGTGTTCACTTGAAAGGTGTGTGATGGGTGATGTATGGGTGAGCTGGTGTGGTGTGTGAATGTGATTGTAAGATCCTCTGCTTAATTTAATATCATTTTGATGTTTTGTATAACTTCCGAATGGAACTTTAAGATCCTCTACTTTTTTAATGTCATTATAATGTTTAGTTGATATATAGCACATATCGATTTCATTTTTAAAGTTGTCCTTTTAACGATCTCTTGTAGGCATTCTCTCATCTTATAATTGACTTTTCTTATATTCTCTTAATGAGAATAACACTGTACGTTCTGCTTTAGGTAAGATATCTTTATAGGTATGACACATAGTTGTTATGCTCATTTAACCCATTGGGTGTAATCGAATTTAATAAGTAGATCCATCTACTTTCATACTGTAGTAATGATTTCTCTTTGTCTCCTCCACGTATGCCCAGGTTTATTTTCTGCACTCCAAAACATTGCAGGCAGTTGGTTTTGCCTTGATGATATTTATAGAAGTGTTGGGCTACTGACGTGATGGTTTTTCTTTTCTTTAGATCTTTTGCTGCATTCCTTATGTTGCGTACATGTTCCTGTAATCGTGTGTGTAATTTGCGTGTCGTCATGCCAACTAAGGCCTCGCTTCCATTGAGTCGTTAAAAATGGAGCCGTAAGCTACCGAAGCGGACGACAGCTAAAGGTAATTTACGGCTCCATTTTAGTACCAGGTTTCCATTGAAAAGATTAGCGTGTTGCGCGCAGTCGCTCTTTTCGGCCGTACGTAAGTTTGCGTTGCCAACCGATGTCGGATTTGTCGAAAAGCGCGCCATAACAAGTGCATTGCCATGGTAACCCGACCTCTGTCTATAAGAATAACGGTTTGCGCCTGCGCTCTTTACCTGTGATCGCCTCTAGAGAGAAAGACACGGGAGCTAGTTGCGTTGGTAGGAGTTTTGGGTTTTTGAGAGTTGTTTGAGAGTTAGTGGAGAGTTTGATATTTGATTTCCATATATTCTTATTGTAGGCCTCATATAATATTAGGAACACACACACACACATCCATACATTAGTTAATTAACACACATTAGTTTATACACACAAATACACACACACACACATACACACTTTTATTTGATACAAACACATTCACATTTTTTTTTTCATTAACCCCCATATCCCCATCTTCCTTTATTACTCCTTTCATTAATCCCCTTATTCCACTTCCCATCCCCCCTTTGACTACCCTTCCCTTCCTCACTATATAACTTGTTTTTTTATATATACATTTTGCCCATCCTTTTTTTTTTTTTTTAACATCCCATATTTTTGGTTTCATTTGACTATATAGCTCACCCCTTTCTTAATTTGCATCCCTTATTATTTTTCTATAATTTTGTTCTAATCCTCCTTAGTTTTTCCTTTTTCATTTACATCCCTTTGTTTATTTTCACCCCCACATTTTATTTTTATTTTGAGGGATATAGAATAGAGATAGTTAGGGTCTAGATAGGTTAGGTAGTTAGTTTTGGGGCTATTTAATTTAGGGTTTAGTTAGGTGAATTAGTGTAGTTAGGTAAGCTAGGGACTTTAGTGTTAGGTTAGAGTTAGGGAGGAAGGAGAAAGGGATGGATAGGCCTAGTGGAGTTGGGAAGGGGGTGGCTAGGGGGAGGGCAGTGGTGAGGGTGGATAGAGGGAGGGGGAGGGGGGAAGTAGGGAGTAGTATGGGCAGGAATAGGGGCCGAGGTTTGGGTGGAGGATTTGTCCTTCCTCAAACCCTGGCAGAGGAGGGAAGGAGAGAGGGTGGAAGAGGAATGGAGGTGGGAGGAGTGAGGAGGAGTCAGCCTCAGCTAGGCACAAAAAGAAAAGGGAAAGTGGGGCAGACTGTGGCAACTGGGGGTGGGGCTGGTGGTAGCCTGTCACAGCCTGCAGGGACAGAGGAGGT
>NC_069499.1:1077859277-1077921777 GCF_027579735.1 Bombina bombina | reverse complement strand
ACTCTTTTTGGATTTCGGTTTTAGCAGATCTTGTCTGTTGGTTCTTTTGGCTCTGTGTTTTGCTTTCTTTATGGATGAACGACTGTACCCCCTCTGGCTGAGACGGGCAGCTACTTCTAATGCTCTTTTTTGGTATAACTCATCTTCTGAACAGTTTCTCTTTGTTCTCAGGAATTCCCCCACCGGTAAAGATTTAATTGTACATGGAGCGTGAGCACTGGTACTGAATAGTAACGTGTTAGTAGCTGTCTTTTTTCTGAATAGGTCGGTACCTAACATTTCGTTGGTTTTCTTGAACAGTCTTAGGTCCAAGAATGTAATTTCCTCTTGACTGTACTCATATGTCAATTTGATGTTAAGATTGTTGTTGTTCAAAATAGTGAGGAATGTATCAAGTTTATCTTTCGGTCCTTCCCAGATCATCAGTATATCGTCTATGTACCTCAGCCAGAGGGGGATATGTTGTGTAAATTCATCATTTTCTGCTGTGAAGACTGTATGATGTTCCCACCAACCTAAAAATAGGTTGGCGTAAGTTGGTGCACAGGCAGTTCCCATTGCTGTCCCTCTACACTGCAGGTAGAATTGGTTGTTAAAGACGAAGTAGTTTTTCTTCAGTACAATTTCTAATAATTTTAGAACAAATTCATTATGACTTGAGTTTTCTTCATTAGTCATATTAAGGTAATATTGTACTGCTTCAAGTCCCAGATCATGCTTAATGCTGGTGTAGAGGGCTTCAACATCGGCAGTAACTAGCCAAGTGGTAGGTCCCATTTGGATATCTTGAAGTTGTTGTAATGTTTCCATAGTGTCCTTAATGAAAGATGGTATTTGGGTGAGAAACTCCCTCAATCTTATGTCAATGTATTGACTTGCCTTCTCTGTGAGGTTTTCGTTACCAGACACTATGGGGCGTCCGGGTGGGTGTTTTTGATCTTTATGCACCTTAGGGATCAGGTAGAAGGTAGCTACCTTGGGGTGATTGACGGTTAGAAATCTTTTTTCTTTATTACTGATGATATTGTTGGTTCTTGCATTAGCTATCATATCATTGTATTGAGTATGAAACTGTTCAGTCGGATTACTCCACAGTTTTCGATAGCAGGTCTGATCTGATAATTGTTTATTGGCTTCTTTAAGATATTGGTCGGTTGGCCAAATAACAATATTTCCACCTTTGTCAGCTTTACGTATAATGACATCATTCCAGCCTTGAATTTCTGAAAGAGCTTTTTTCTCTTGTTTTGTTAAATTTGTTGGAGGAGGTTTCACTGTCAATTCAGATATTTCTTTACACACTATATTATTGAATATCTGTATGCTCGGACTTTTGGAAGAGGGTGGTATATATTTGGATTTGGTGGTTAAATTCTTTCTCCAGTTTTGTGGTGGACTTTCTTCATTTTCACTTAAGAGGTCTTCCATATCCTGAAGTAGTAGTAATTCTTCTGCAGTCCAGTTGAATTCTAGTCCTTCATCTTTTTGATTTTGAATGTCCAAATATTGTCTTCTTAAAAGTAACTTTCTTAGATATAGTTGTATATCTTTCACATTTTCAAATTTGTCCATAGAGACACTAGGGCAGAATGACATGCCCTTTGAAAGTACTGAGATGTGATCTTCAGAGAGCATTTTTTTGGATAAATTTAAGACTTTCATAGTTTCATTTTTATCTTTGAAAAGGGGCTGGGGCTTCTTTTGTACGGTTTGTTCCCTTGTCTTGTTTCTCGTACACTTCGTGTTCTGGTTGCTTTTTTGTTGGCCCCCCCTACCTCTTCTGGTGGGTCTGAATTTAAATTTACATCTCCATCTAAAAAATTCTTCCTCTTTCTTCCATCAGTCTGAGTTTGCGTTTGATTAGATGAGCCAGGATTGAGAGGTTCTTCACAGGGGTTGTCAGAGTCCTCGCCCTCAGTTTCTGTATCACTTTGAATAATAGTTACCCTGTGGCGATTGGAAAAGTTGCCAGTATTGAACTTCTTTTTCCATCTATATACTCTGTTATTCTGAAAATCTTCAATATCTCTATTTAGTTTCCCCATTTTGGTTTGCTTAATCTCAGCTTCATATCTGTCTAATTCTTTTTGGTATTTTTTATACGCATTCTCAAATTCTTTCATAGTTTCATATTGCTTCAATTGTGTGTTCTGAGTTTTGATCAATTCCTCCAGTCTATCATACTCAGCGATGTCGTGCTTTATTAATATGCTCATTAGTTTATTTGAGCATTCTGATAATGCCGTTTCCCATTCTAAGGTCAATTCTGGTTGTTTGAATTCAAAGGCAGGAAATAATTGTATCCTGAGGCCCCTAGGTATTAGATTCTTTTCGATGTACTTGTCGAAAAAGTGATGGTTCCACCACACTTTATCTTGTTTAAAAAGATTTTTATGCAGTTCACGTAATAGTGAATCTAGTCTGTCAGTAGTAGGTTCAGTGTTGTATGATACAGGTTCATTAAATACTTCTTGAAAATCTGTAAGACGTTTGTTGTTTCTTGTGATTCTATCTTGTTCCAATTTATTTGCCATTATAAAATAGAGTTTGTAGTGTGCTCTATTAGATTAACCTAGATGAACTAGGCACTTGGATTTCAAACGAAAGGAAAGAGAGAAACTAAATAGCACTATTATCCGGTGTACTTGAGATGCTCTATAATAAATTGAAGCAGGTATTTCACCTTGCTATAATATTAGAGTTAGGTGCTGTGTACTTTTTTGGACTACAAAAGAGGGGTTGATTCAATACAAGGATTGAAGCGTGTACACTTATTAGCACTCACATCTCATGGTGATGTGGCTTTAAATTTAGAACCTTTAATGCCAAAAAAGGCACAACGTACAGTACACAATACTGGGAGGTAAACAACAAATACCCCCATAAAAACATAGACCAATAATCTGGATATAATTCACATTGTGTGGACTTGTATAACGCTATGGTCTCATAGCAACATTTGTATTAACGTTGAAAATTGCATACAGCCTTATAATAGCTGAATATTTATGCTAAATAACGAAAACATACATACTCTATACCATTAGGGCATACCTTTCAATTTTGAAAATTCAATAGGTTATCATATCTGTATTAAGTACTTAGCCAAACTAACCCTTCGCAAGGGGAGGTATACAACCTGATCACGATAACAACTATATGCCCTGAAATTATTACAATAACCAGTGCTATATATTAATAAATATCACTGCTTTAGCAGCATTAATATTAAAGAACTCAAAGCACATGCCCAAGAAGCATATACAATTACAGTTATAGGTACTATACTGCAAAACAAGTCTATTTTCAAAATATTTTTGTGTCCATGAATAACTATAATATCTGAATCAGGAAATAGTACCATTATTTTTAGAAGCATTATATGCTACATATAATAGCAGTTATAACTAGGAGACATTTAGGGAACCAGTAATACCCCAAACCAAAAGCCTGAAGATAACCTCCCTTACAGACAGCTACGTTTAGCACTCAAATCCTCTTGATATTTTCCTTTTCAACATTCAGTGTTTTTAATACATATATGTTTATGTTTGTTTTGTGGAATCTTTTTTAACCAATCTAATAAAGGTTATATTTTAATTTTTACGGCACAGACCGTCCCCCCTTTTTTGGCATTAAAGGTTCTAAATTTAAAGCCACATCACCATGAGATGTGAGTGCTAATAAGTGTACACGCTTCAATCCTTGTATTGAATCAACCCCTCTTTTGTAGTCCAAAAAAGTACACAGCACCTAACTCTAATATTATAGCAAGGTGAAATACCTGCTTCAATTTATTATAGAGCATCTCAAGTACACCGGATAGTAGTGCTATTTAGTTTCTCTCTTTCCTTTCGTTTGAAATCCAAGTGCCTAGTTCATCTAGGTTAATCTAATAGAGCACACTACAAACTCTATTTTATAATGGCAAATAAATTGGAACAAGATAGAATCACAAGAAACAACAAACGTCTTACAGATTTTCAAGAAGTATTTAATGAACCTGTATCATACAACACTGAACCTACTACTGACAGACTAGATTCACTATTACGTGAACTGCATAAAAATCTTTTTAAACAAGATAAAGTGTGGTGGAACCATCACTTTTTCGACAAGTACATCGAAAAGAATCTAATACCTAGGGGCCTCAGGATACAATTATTTCCTGCCTTTGAATTCAAACAACCAGAATTGACCTTAGAATGGGAAACGGCATTATCAGAATGCTCAAATAAACTAATGAGCATATTAATAAAGCACGACATCGCTGAGTATGATAGACTGGAGGAATTGATCAAAACTCAGAACACACAATTGAAGCAATATGAAACTATGAAAGAATTTGAGAATGCGTATAAAAAATACCAAAAAGAATTAGACAGATATGAAGCTGAGATTAAGCAAACCAAAATGGGGAAACTAAATAGAGATATTGAAGATTTTCAGAATAACAGAGTATATAGATGGAAAAAGAAGTTCAATACTGGCAACTTTTCCAATCGCCACAGGGTAACTATTATTCAAAGTGATACAGAAACTGAGGGCGAGGACTCTGACAACCCCAGTGAAGAACCTCTCAATCCTGGCTCATCTAATCAAACGCAAACTCAGACTGATGGAAGAAAGAGGAAGAATTTTTTAGATGGAGATGTAAATTTAAATTCAGACCCACCAGAAGAGGTAGGGGGGGCCAACAAAAAAGCAACCAGAACACGAAGTGTACGAGAAACAAGACAAGGGAACAAACCGTACAAAAGAAGCCCCAGCCCCTTTTCAAAGATAAAAATGAAACTATGAAAGTCTTAAATTTATCCAAAAAAATGCTCTCTGAAGATCACATCTCAGTACTTTCAAAGGGCATGTCATTCTGCCCTAGTGTCTCTATGGACAAATTTGAAAATGTGAAAGATATACAACTATATCTAAGAAAGTTACTTTTAAGAAGACAATATTTGGACATTCAAAATCAAAAAGATGAAGGACTAGAATTCAACTGGACTGCAGAAGAATTACTACTACTTCAGGATATGGAAGACCTCTTAAGTGAAAATGAAGAAAGTCCACCACAAAACTGGAGAAAGAATTTAACCACCAAATCCAAATATATACCACCCTCTTCCAAAAGTCCGAGCATACAGATATTCAATAATATAGTGTGTAAAGAAATATCTGAATTGACAGTGAAACCTCCTCCAACAAATTTAACAAAACAAGAGAAAAAAGCTCTTTCAGAAATTCAAGGCTGGAACGATGTCATTATACGTAAAGCTGACAAAGGTGGAAATATTGTTATTTGGCCAACCGACCAATATCTTAAAGAAGCCAATAAACAATTATCAGATCAGACCTGCTATCGAAAACTGTGGAGTAATCCGACTGAACAGTTTCATACTCAATACAATGATATGATAGTTAATGCAAGAACCAACAATATCATCAGTAATAAAGAAAAAAGATTTCTAACCGTCAATCACCCCAAGGTAGCTACCTTCTACCTGATCCCTAAGGTGCATAAAGATCAAAAACACCCACCCGGACGCCCCATAGTGTCTGGTAACGAAAACCTCACAGAGAAGGCAAGTCAATACATTGACATAAGATTGAGGGAGTTTCTCACCCAAATACCATCTTTCATTAAGGACACTATGGAAACATTACAACAACTTCAAGATATCCAAATGGGACCTACCACTTGGCTAGTTACTGCCGATGTTGAAGCCCTCTACACCAGCATTAAGCATGATCTGGGACTTGAAGCAGTACAATATTACCTTAATATGACTAATGAAGAAAACTCAAGTCATAATGAATTTGTTCTAAAATTATTAGAAATTGTACTGAAGAAAAACTACTTCGTCTTTAACAACCAATTCTACCTGCAGTGTAGAGGGACAGCAATGGGAACTGCCTGTGCACCAACTTACGCCAACCTATTTTTAGGTTGGTGGGAACATCATACAGTCTTCACAGCAGAAAATGATGAATTTACACAACATATCCCCCTCTGGCTGAGGTACATAGACGATATACTGATGATCTGGGAAGGACCGAAAGATAAACTTGATACATTCCTCACTATTTTGAACAACAACAATCTTAACATCAAATTGACATATGAGTACAGTCAAGAGGAAATTACATTCTTGGACCTAAGACTGTTCAAGAAAACCAACGAAATGTTAGGTACCGACCTATTCAGAAAAAAGACAGCTACTAACACGTTACTATTCAGTACCAGTGCTCACGCTCCATGTACAATTAAATCTTTACCGGTGGGGGAATTCCTGAGAACAAAGAGAAACTGTTCAGAAGATGAGTTATACCAAAAAAGAGCATTAGAAGTAGCTGCCCGTCTCAGCCAGAGGGGGTACAGTCGTTCATCCATAAAGAAAGCAAAACACAGAGCCAAAAGAACCAACAGACAAGATCTGCTAAAACCGAAATCCAAAAAGAGTGATGGAAAGACAAGACTTGTACTAACTTACAATGCACAGAGCCAGGAAATAATTCAAATAATTAAAAAACACTGGCATATCTTACAGGCAGATAAGATATTGGAACCTTTAATAGGACCAAAAATTGAGGTCAGCTATAGGAGACCTAAGAACCTAAAAGACATGATTAGTCCGAGCCATTTTACGCAAAACCAAAGGACAAAAGGCACCATACCTAATGGCTCATATGCATGTGGATCGTGTACAAGCTGTAAGTTCCTGAAAAAGACTACTACAATTAAGGACAGGTTCAACAAAGTACACAACATTAAATCCTTCATCAACTGTAATACTACTGCAGTAGTATATGTTCTGAGCTGCAATTGCCCAAAAAACTATGTTGGCATGACGACACGCAAATTACACACACGATTACAGGAACATGTACGCAACATAAGGAATGCAGCAAAAGATCTAAAGAAAAGAAAAACCATCACGTCAGTAGCCCAACACTTCTATAAATATCATCAAGGCAAAACCAACTGCCTGCAATGTTTTGGAGTGCAGAAAATAAACCTGGGCATACGTGGAGGAGACAAAGAGAAATCATTACTACAGTATGAAAGTAGATGGATCTACTTATTAAATTCGATTACACCCAATGGGTTAAATGAGCATAACAACTATGTGTCATACCTATAAAGATATCTTACCTAAAGCAGAACGTACAGTGTTATTCTCATTAAGAGAATATAAGAAAAGTCAATTATAAGATGAGAGAATGCCTACAAGAGATCGTTAAAAGGACAACTTTAAAAATGAAATCGATATGTGCTATATATCAACTAAACATTATAATGACATTAAAAAAGTAGAGGATCTTAAAGTTCCATTCGGAAGTTATACAAAACATCAAAATGATATTAAATTAAGCAGAGGATCTTACAATCACATTCACACACCACACCAGCTCACCCATACATCACCCATCACACACCTTTCAAGTGAACACCACCCACTTCTACTCCTACTCCCCTCTTGTTGGCAACTTAGGTGACCATAATATGTGCACATTGGTATCACTAGTAATATACACTTCAATACATGAATTACAATTCTGTTTGTACCAACGACGTCCATCTCCAGGCACACTTCCTTAAGCATCTCACAGATGCCTTTCCATTATTTTCACTCTCACCTTTATTTCACATCTAACACCTTCTCATTCGTATTCCTTACTATTCATTATTTTTTAATCTTACATTTTCACTTTTATTTCCATTTGTATAATGACCAGCTATCACAGCACGAACCAATCACAACCACACTCCTGTCACTATAATAATAAGGTACCTCCATTAATATATGTAAACATCCAACTAAGAGTGAACTTTACACTAATAACTACTACATCAATATAATGTTAATAAATATGAACGATAGAATCATTCAGATCCTGATGAAATTACTATTTAGCAGCATTTATTTATGTTATACCGAAATATCCATCTCTTTTATGACTCTGCAAAAAATGTATAAAACAAAAAATAAGATTACCCGCTATTTCAAACAGAATATTTAAATGACATTCATAGTATCTTCCATCTATAATAAGTAACAAGAATGATTACTCAATAACATATCTTGACATAAGACATATGATTATAACATCGATATAGTGATAAATAATATTCTGTATACTATATGTCTCCTAAAATATATATATATACACACTGCACTCCAGGAATATGTTGAAGGTAATTGGACAAAAGATTGAATTAATTAATCGTTCATATTTCCTGTAATATACACTAAGTCTGAAAATTTAAGATAAATGAACAGATTAAACATTCAGATTAGAACAATATTCTGACACTCTAAAAACAATAACATCGATATTGAGCCAATCAGCAAAAGGCTATTGGTGAGTCATACTGTTAGAACCACTCGCATTGGTTCACAAAACACAAAGAATCTGATAGGACGTGACGTCATCATAAAGGGTTGGAACAGAGTCTATAAGAGACCACGCCAAACGCCGCGCCGTACCCTTTGAGAAAGCCACGTTGGTGGCGAAACATGTTAGGGCTTTGAATAGTTTGTTAGGCTTTAAGCCAAACTTTTTATCAGCTAATGTTGAAATAAGGACATAGAATTTAGCTACACCTCTGAAACCTTAGCGTTACAATTATCGTAAGGCGCACTGCCTAGTTATAAGTTAAAAGGTGTAAATCAGGTGTATTATGTTTTTGAGGAAATCAATACAGTTTAGCTCACTAGAAAACTAATATAGTGACTAGTCCACATTTAAGCATTATAGAATGGCTAGCAAGCCAAGTGTGTGAATGTAAGGTGGACCGCCACAAAAATAAAAATATTGAGCTAATTATAAATACTAAGCTAACGGTAGCATATCTTACGATTACAGCAAGGTATACAAATGGGATTTAACTAATAGTGGCTAACTATGTGTAGCTCTTGGGCATTGGAGTACGAATGGTGAATGAAAGAATGCATTCTTAAACTTAAAAGACTAATCGTACTAAAGTTCTAACTAACAGCAGTACATTTGCTGATACCAGTATAAGATATCCATAGCACTGAAATATCTGATATTGTTGGCACCAAGCACCAGTGAATATGCGCTAAATACCCTCAGAGTAACATAACCTAATAATCGGAATAATCCTAATACAAATTGATATCGTGTTAAATCTGCACAACGTACAGTACACAATACTGGGAGGTAAACAACAAATACCCCCATAAAAACATAGACCAATAATCTGGATATAATTCACATTGTGTGGACTCGTATAACGCTATGGTCTCATAGCAACATTTGTATTAACGTTGAAAATTGCATACAGCCTTATAATAGCTGAATATTTATGCTAAATAACGAAAACATACATACTCTATACCATTAGGGCATACCTTTCAATTTTGAAAATTCAATAGGTTATCATATCTGTATTAAGTACTTAGCCAAACTAACCCTTCGCAAGGGGAGGTATACAACCTGATCACGATAACAACTATATGCCCTGAAATTATTACAATAACCAGTGCTATATATTAATAAATATCACTGCTTTAGCAGCATTAATATTAAAGAACTCAAAGCACATGCCCAAGAAGCATATACAATTACAGTTATAGGTACTATACTGCAAAACAAGTCTATTTTCAAAATATTTTTGTGTCCATGAATAACTATAATATCTGAATCAGGAAATAGTACCATTATTTTTAGAAGCATTATATGCTACATATAATAGCAGTTATAACTAGGAGACATTTAGGGAACCAGGAATACCCCAAACCAAAAGCCTGAAGATAACCTCCCTTACAGACAGCTACGTTTAGCACTCAAATCCTCTTGATATTTTCCTTTTCAACATTCAGTGTTTTTAATACATATATGTTTATGTTTGTTTTGTGGAATCTTTTTTAACCAATCTAATAAAGGTTATATTTTAATTTTTACGGCACAGACCGTCCCCCCTTTTTTGGCATTAAAGGTTCTAAATTTAAAGCCACATCACCATGAGATGTGAGTGCTAATAAGTGTACACGCTTCAATCCTTGTATTGAATCAACCCCTCTTTAACTGTTTTTGCAACCGTACTCATTGGCTACACTATTATTCTGGCTATATGTATATATGTATGCATACGTAAATTTTTACACCTGCTTCTGTTTCTGCTGTTTTTAACCACTCCGAAAGGGAGGTACTCCTGTGCATAAAAAGGTGCTCAGGTGTGACTAATTGTACATCTAGGATTACGGCTATCCACGCCGAAACCGGTCAGATGTGTTTTTGCAGGTTTTATGTATAAGTCTTACTGACTTGAATAAAGGCTACGTTTTATTATCCTTTTTTTCACTGGAACTTTTATTCATCATTTGGATTCCACCTTCTATGTGCTGGGTTCTTTTTTCTTGTTTCATTACATAAGGAAATCAGGGATTCCTTCCTTTCCTAGCACTACAGGATTGTTTGGGAGCTCAGGATGCCTGACACGTCACTACTTGCTTGGGAGGCATTGGACTGTTAGTGAGGAGCCACGCAGAGTGAGTATATGAATAATTATTGTGACTCCAGCCAATTATGAACTGCTTACACCGGACTACACCCACACAAGAGAAGAGGCACTGAAATCATACAGTAACGTTTAACACAGCAATTTCTCATGTATTCTTTTGAATTATTGACAACATTGTGTTTAAGGCTGTGAATTACCTGCAGACTGTGCTTTTTGCTGACAGCTGACTTTGGATACGTCATGCAGCAATTTTAGCTGATACAGCCTGGATATTTAAAGCGGTATACATGCAATCATATAAGTCACTGAAGTGTGGCTATTATCACTTTAATGCATGTTGTGTCTTCATTGTGACTTGCAATATCATCCTTACTTCAGAGTTTTACCGTATTAGGACCAGTGTGCCATAATTATTGTGTGGGACATAACGGTTTTATTTTATTTTGGCTTGGTAGTTGAAATCCTGAATGAACAGTCTTTATTTCTCATACACTCCCTGCCAGTTGCGCATGGTAACAGCTCCCCCTAGTCTTTCTGTTTCACTCTGTGAACTGTTTTTTCTTATTTTGTATATACTAATATAGTCAAAGTAACACTCAGAAACTAATATTGTCCTGGATTCGTCAATGATGACGCAGTTCAAAAATAAACCCTTTTTTTATATTATAAAAAATTATTTCATATATAATTTTGAAACTTACATGTCCTTATCAATCTTCGAATCGATTTATAGTACTTCGGTTCTCTTCTCTTCAAATCACTATATTTTCTAAGACACTGTCGTCTTGTTCTTTTAATTTTTGAAATACGATGCATTCTTCTCAGCATCTCGTATATAATTTTGTCTCTGCATTCCTGTCTCACTCCCTTCACACCACCAATCCGTTTAGGGAAATATTTATCCATGGCATAAACTAATATCACCAATTCTCCAGCACCAAAAGGTTCAGGACGCGACATGTTTGACGATGACGTAATTAATCGTTATGTCAATCATTAGCGCATTGATATAGATATGTATCCCCGAAAAATAGAAAAAAATATAATGTATATGTAGATTAATGTATTTTATGAAGGTTTGTAAATATCGATGTTTATAGTTATTACAAATGATATTTGGTTTCTATACATTTTCTTTGTTTCAGATGTGTTGATATGTATTAAAATTTACTTTGGTTTACAATTGTTATTTTGTTTCTAAACATTTTCTTTGTTTCAGATGTGTTTATATGTATTAAAATTTATTTTGGTTTACAATTTTTATTTTGTTTCTAAACATTTTATTTTTTTAAGATGTGTTTATATGTATTAAAATGTACTTTGGTTTACAATTGTTATTTTTTTCTAAACATTTTCTTTGTTTCATATGTGTTTATATGTATTAAAATTTATTTTGGTTTACAATTGTTATTTTGTTTCTAAACATTTTCTTTTTTTTCATATGTGTTTATATGTATTAAAAGTTACTTTGGTTTACAATTGTTAATATATAATGTTTAAAGATTGTAATTTTGTAATAAAATAATTTATTTGTCATTATTTTCTATATGCCACTATTCTTTTAACAAATCTTGAATGGAAAAATATATTATTAAGGATAAGAAAATAAGTGTTAAGAGTAAGCCCTTAAGGTATTTATTTGAATATGGGAAAACCTAGTAGCTGTTAAAAATTGAGGTTAGAATAAAACAAATCAAATTAGCAAGTCTTTTTTAACTCAAAAATCCTATCTGATAACATAAAGCACTGTTGAATATACTGTCGCTTGTTACAGCTACAATTCAATGACACAATACAATGAATTAGCATCAGCTATGGAGGGATTACATTACACTAATCACATTATGTAAAAGAGTGAGAGCAGCTGTAGACACTAGTGTGATGTCACAAAGACAATGTATTACCTATAATATATTGTCTGTAATAACTTTGATCATAAATTTTATTTATTTGAAACCTTTGACAATTGAAGAGCATCAACTGTTATGTATTTAACTGTTTATCATGAGTGATTTTTAATAACCTTAATTCTTTAAAAAAAAAAATGGAGACAAGTTAATAAAGAAAGTTTTTTATTGATCAACTGAAACTTTAATCTTCAAAATATTGTTCTGAAACCATGTCCCTTGTTGCATTTCCACGCCTATTAGCTTGTTCTACACATATTTCTTCTGGTAAATCATCAGCATCTATTGGATCTTCATCTTCTAATGGACAGCCTCTTTTAATTGCTATATTGTGCAGTATGCAGCAAACCAATATAATTTTTGCAACTTTCTCTGGTGCATACTGCATAGCACCACCAGAATGATCAAGACATCGAAACCGCATTTTCAAAAGACCGAAATCCTCTCAATAATCCCCCTGGTAGATCGGTGAGCTTCATTGAAACGTACTTGACTTCTGGTCTGTGGGTTGCTATAGGAAGTCAACAGCCATTCTGTACATGAGTACCCTCCATCTCCTAATAGAAGATATAATAAATATAAATATTAATATAAGAATAATTATAAAGATTCAGAACTATACAATACAAATTTAAACTATACAGATTACAGTCGACAAATTGGGCGCAATTTTTGTACATTGAAATGAGAGACAAATTAGACGCCAGTTATGCTTACCTAGAAGCCATCCGTCAGGCATATTTCCGTCCTCGAACTTCCGGTATAACCCAGTCTGCCTTAAGATGTAAGAATCATGACAGGAGCCAGGAAAGTTAGAACGGACACTGATAATCTTTATGTTGGGGTCACAGACCATCTGGACATTCAAGGAATGGAAATGCTTTCTATTCCTATAGATCTCCTCACGAGCTTGAAGTGGTCTTACAGCAACATAGGTACAGTCTATGGCACCTAGGACATTGGGCATCCCAGCCATCCTATAGAAATTTGACTTGATAGATTGCCATTCTTCAGGGGTAGATGGCAAACAAACATATCGATGAAAAATAACCATCATAGCCCCTATTACTTTGGATAAGTGGCATGAAAAAGCAGATTGACTCATTCCAATAATGACGCTAGAAACTGCCTGAAAGGAGCCTGTTGCAAAAAAATGCAATGCAGCTAATAGTTTCAGAAGTCCCGGAATAGCTTGTGAACGAGCAGTCATCGGCTCCAAATGATCTTCAATCTCTCGATACAGGTGTAATATCGATTCACGATCAAGCCGGAATCTTTGTATGATCTCTCGGTCAGAAAGGCCGTGCAAACCAACCCGTGGAAGGAATACACGGGGGACACGAACTCTCCTTCTTCTAACGATACGATTAGCTACATTTCCAGTATTCTGTCTTCTAGTCCGGATTTGCATCACACGGAGAATAAACAAATACAGAATTCTCTCCATAGCTGCTGAAATGAACAATGTAAGTACAATGCTGATATTACTGCCTTTTATATATGTCTAGACTGGCGTCTGAGTGACTTTCCTATTGTTTTGTACCTTGCCCGCCACCTAAAAGGTGGCGAGGCAAAAATAACGAGGTGGGGGCGGAGATTGACGCGAGCGGACAAATAGATTTTTTAGTACATTCGTTTTTGGCGAGTTGGTGGTCAAATGTGTCTAATTACAGTAAAAAATGGAGAGGTAGCGAGGTTTGGCGGATAAGTACGCTCGCAATTTTAAAGATGCGAGTTTTAACATAATTGACGGCTTTGTACATATCAGTTTGCGAGTTTTGACGCGAGATTTGTTGCGGGTAGCTCGCTGACTGCTTAGTACATGGAGCCCTAAATACCAGCGGTATTTAAAAGGTGCGGCCAGAAAAAAGCACGCGTAGCTAACGCACCCCTTTGGCCGCAAAACTCTAAATCTAGGCGTTAGGATCTTATTGTCAAAACTCACCACTAGCATGGAGAGAAATCAAGAACTTATTTTACTGAGTCTTATATTGTAAAGTGTTTCTCCTTAACATAAAACATATTTGTGAGCTTCCCTTAATGAGATACACAGATCCCAAGGAAAAAATTCTCAGAGAGGACTCGTAATACTGGCAAGGCATGTTATAGAATCTCACCAGACCAGAGAGCTTTTTAAAATCAGGCCCTAAGTGCAAAGCCAGCAGCCACTTAGCCATGCAACAAAAGGGTTAATAATAACTTCATAAATTTAAAACTATTAAACCATTTGTATTTTAACTCACATTACATAGTATTAAGTCTCTTCTTTAATAATTTTTTTAACTAATTAATCTGCAGTCCTGCAGAAAATAGTAAAATTATTTTAGTATAAACAAAGCAAAACAAACGGTGAATAAAAATATACACAAACACACAAGGTACTGGTATTTTATATCCTCTAAAGCAGGATCCAATCGCAAACTAAAGATATGTCTCTCGGTGAGGGGGGCACAGTGGTGGATCACCAACTGCTACTACATACTGATTAACACAGATCTGAGCCTAAGAGCAGTGGGAATGCTGGTTGGGTAGAAAACGTCACAGGCTTCAACTGACAGGCTGAGAGAAACTATCAATCTATTTGCCTGCTCTTCCTAGTTCCGGCTGTTATACAACCAAAATGAACATTTTGAAAGACAATCAAGCTGGTTATTTTAATTTTTTAGGATCACTTAAGTTATTCGGATATCAAAGAAAATAACGAAAATGCTTTTTTCTTTGATTCTTCTAAAAACAAATGCACATCTCTACTATAATGGCCCTTTAAGCTTAATTCTTATGCTGCTTTCACTTATTTAAAGAAGCCACTAGAGGTCACACTTTTCAAGGCGTCTACTCACACAGCAAAAACCTATATGCAGCTGTTCAGAGATTTAAAGGTACACTATAAAAAATGATATATGAAAGACCAACAAATAAATGTATTCAAACAGAGAATAAGTAAAACATTTTTAAACTGGAGCAGGAAAGCATATTTGAGCAAAATGAATGCTGTTTATGCATGTTCACTGGCTGATTAGGACAATTCAAGCATTTTTATTGGCTCACAGGGACAAGCCTCCACAATCCTGACAAATTAAACCAGATGTATGAAGCAGAGCCCCATACATAAATAAAACTGTGCTATAAATTTGATGTAAGGAAGAAAAAGTTCCTTAACCCCTTAATGACAGAGGACGTACCAGGTACGTCATAGGAAAAAACTCCCTTAGTGACAATTGACGTACCTGGTACGTCCTCTGTTGTCTGAAGTGCTGGAAGCGATCACGATCGCTTCCAGCTGCTTCCAAGGGATTGTAGTGATGCCTCAATATTGAGACATCACTGCAATCCCCTATTTTACATACCGATTCAGAAAGGGCCACTGTGTGGCCCTTTCTGAACCAGCACTGATACTAACAAATTCGTTGGTTGTTGTTTGCTGCCTTAATCTCTAGCAGCCTCCTTATATTTCCCAAAGCGATCTTACCTAGTCTGCATTTTTTACCCGAGCGGCGATTGCGGCCGGGGGGGGCGGGTGCGCGCGCGTGCGCGCGCGTGCGCGTGCACGCAAATTATGCCGATAATGAAAGAGAAAAAAAAAAAGACCAATGTGGAAGCAGGGGGATCTTAGCTCTTTAGTAAGGGATCTGGGAGGGGGAGGGATGTAGATCGTTTAGGGGGGCCAGCTACACTACAGAAAACAAGTATTAAATAGAAAAAAGTAAAAAAAAAACTATTTTGGGGGGCAAATTGGGTACTGGCAGACAGCTGCCAGTACCCAAGATGGCGGCAAATAGTTAGAGGGGGAGGTTTAGAGAGATGTATTGGGGGGGATCAGGGAGGTTGTGGGGTAAGGGGGGATCCATCACTGCAGACTGTATGAAAAAATTAAAAAAATAATAATAAATTATTTTTATTTCAGTACTGGCAGACTTTCTGCCAGTACTTAAGATGGCGGTGACAATTGTGAGGTGGGGGAGGGAAGAGAGCTGTTTGAGGGGGGTCAGGGGGGGATCAGGGGGTGGGATGTGTCAGGTGGGAGGCTGATCTCTACGCTAAAGCTAAAAATTAACCCTACAAGCTACCTAATTAACCCCTTAACTGCTGGGCATATTACAAGTGTGGTGCGCAGCAGTATTAAACGGCCTTATTATTACCAAAAAGCAACGCCAAAGCCATATATGTCTGCTATTTCTGAACAAAGGGGATCCCAGAGAAGCATTTACAACCATTTGTGCCATAATTGCACAAGCTGTTTGTAAATAATTTCAGTGAGAAACCTAAAATTGTGAAAAATTTAAGTTTTTTTTTTTATTTGATCGTATTTGGCGGTGAAATGGTGGCATGAAATATACCAAAATGGGCCTAGATCAATACTTTGGGATGTCTTCTAAATATAAATATATACATGTCAAGGGATATTCAGGTATTCCTGAAAGATATCAGTGTTCCAATGTAACTAGCGCTAATTCTGGAAAAAAGTGGTTTGGAAATAGCAAAGCGCTACTTGTATTTATGGCCCTATAACTTGCAAAAAAAGCAAAGCACATGTAAACATTGGATATTTCTAAACTCAGGACAAAATTTAGAAACTATTTAGAATGTTTTTTTTTTTGTGGTTGTAGATGTGTAACAGATTTTGGGGGTCAAAGTTAGAAAAAGTGTGTTTTTTTTTCAATTTTTTCCTCATATTTTACATTTTTTTTATAGTAAATTATAAGATATGATGAAAATAATGGTATCTTTAGAAAGTCCATTTAATGGCGAGAAAAACGGTATATAATATGTATGGGTACAGTAAATGAGTAAGAGGAAAATTACATCTAAACACAAACACTGCAGAAATGTAAAAATAGCCATTGTCATTAAGGGTAAGAAAATTGAAAAATGGTCCGGTCATTAAGGGGTTAATATCACTTGTCAGCAAATTTTGCAGTGAGAAATATCAGCCATACAACTTCCTGTAACTTTGCAAGGAAATACATGTTGACTATAGCTTAGGTGACTCTCTCTCTCTCTCTCTCTCTCTATCTCTATTTTACCTCCAAAAATGCCTCTCAGTGTCTAGCACCAACCGCCACCCTGTAAGCTACTTATTTTTATTTAAATAAGCAATGAATGGTTCTGCCAATCCTAAGGCAACTGACTGTGGTATGTTTTCCCTCTTCAGTGTGCTCGCAGCCTGAGAAAAAAAACCTTGCATGTATACAAAAACACATGCATGGTATTCAGTAGCGGACCTACTAAACTGAGAGCCTAGGTGTACAGTGTTTTTTGGGTCCCCAAAAGTAACTCAGTAGTAAGCAATAGTAAATATATAAATTCTGCTTGGTATAATAATTTTGAGGATAGATAAATAGATAGATAGATAGATAGATAGATAGATAGATAGATAGATAGATAGATAGTGTAATGAATATCTCATAATGGTTTCTTCTAGTTGTTGTTGTTTATATTTGTTGCAGTTCATATATTCTAACACTAGGGACAAACATGAGGTATTACAGGGAAATGGGTGGGTTCTTGAAGTTGAACAATGGTGCATTTGTGAATTATGTGCATTGTGTAACATGAGATCTTTACATGGTGTCAGAAGTAAACAGACGGCTAGATTACGAGTTTTGCGTTATGAGTGAAAAAGCTTCATAACGCTGCTTTTTCACTACCGCTGGTATTACAGGTGTTGTAGGTATAGCTGTACCGCACACCTTATTGGCTGTAACGCAACGTAACTACCGCACCTTTCAAAAAGTCCTTTTTCAATGGGACTTCCATAGTGCCGGTATTACGAGTTTGCCTGTCCGGCCAAAAAGTGAGCGGTACAGCCTATATCTACAAGGGGCGCAATCCGATATAGATCGCAGTTTGCGGCGCAAGCGAGGGAACCGGCGTCGCCCGCAGTTTTAGCTCGCAACTCGAGCTATCCCATATAAGTCGCCGTCAGATGCTAACGTGCCGTAAGTCTGACAAACCAGCGATGTCCAGAAATCTGCGTAAGTACAAATTTCTGGCGTCGCCAGTGACTTGCGGCACGTTAGAAACTGCCGGCACCTATAAAACCTGACTAAAGTCTAAAACACCCGCACTGTCTAACACGCCTCCCTAACATAGCCCGACAAGTCTAACACGCCTCCCTAACATAGCCCGACACGTCTATCCCTCTATCCGCTATCCCCCCTCACTATCATAACAATAAAAAAGCTATTAACCCCTAAATCGCCGCTCCCGTACCCCGCCGCAACCTAATAAAGTTATTAACCCCTAAACCGCCGCTCACGTACCCCGCCGCCAGCTATATTATATCTATAACCCCCTAAAGTGAGCCCCTAACACCGCCGCCATCTATATTAAAATTATTAACCCCCAATGTAAGCCCCTTACACCGCCGCCATCTCTATTAAAATGATTAACCCCTTATTTAATCTACCTACCCCGCCGCCAGCTATATTATCTATGTTAACCCTAAGTATATTATAGTTAATATAGGTATTACATTATATATATTAACTATATTAACCCTAATTATATTAGGGTTAATATAGTTAATATAGTTACTATAGTATTTATATTAACTATATTAACTCTATCTAACCCTAACACCCCTAACTAAATTTATATTAAATTAAACTAATTCATTTATAAACTAAAATATTCCTATTTAAATCTAAATACTTACCTATAAAATAAACCCTAAGATAGCTACAATATAATTAATAATTACATTGTAGCTATGTTAGGGTTAATATTTATTTTACAGGTAAATTGTTAATTATTTTAACTAGGTATAATAGCTATTAAATAGTTATTAACTATTTAATATCTACCTAGTTAAAATAATTACCCAATTACCTGTAAAATAAATCCTAACCTAAGTTACAAATACACCTACACTATCAATAAATTAAATAAACTACAAACATCTATCTAAAAATACAATTAAATTAACTAAACTAAATTACAAAAAAAACAAACACTAAATTACAAAAAATAAAAAAAGATTACAAGATTTTTAAGCTAATTACACCTATTCTAAGCCCCCTAATAAAATAATAAACCCCCAAAATAAAAAAAATTCCCTGCCCTATTCTAAATTAAACAAATTTCAAAGCTCTTTACCTTACCAGCCCTTAAAAGGGCCTTTTGTGGGGCATGCCCCAAAGAATTCAGCTCTTTTGCATACAAATACAATACCCCCCCCCCATTACAACCCACCACCCACATACCCCTATTCTAAAACCACCCAAACCCCCCTTAAAAAAGCCTAACACTACCCCCCTGAAGATCTCCCTACCTTGTCTTCACCACACCGGGCCGAACTCCTGATCCGATCCGGGCGATGTCTTCCTCCAAGCGGCAAAGAAGAATTCTTCCTCCGGCGATGTCTTCCTCCAAGCGGCAAAGAAGAATTCTTCCTCCGGCGACGTCTTCCTCCAAGCGGCAGCAAAGTCTTCATTCTTCCGGTGGCATCTTCAATCTTCTTTCTTCGCTCCGCCGCCACGGAGCATCCATCCCGGCCGACTACTGAACTTGGAATGAGGTACCTTTAAATGACGTCATCCAAGATGGCGTCCGCCGAATTCCGATTGGCTGATAGGATTCTATCAGCCAATCGGAATTAAGTTAAAAAAATCTGATTGGCTGATTGAATCAGCCAATCAGATTCAAGTTCAATCCGATTGGCTGATCCAATCAGCCAATCAGATTGAGCTCGCATTCTATTGGCTGTTCCGATCCGATGTTTTTTTTGTAATTTAGTTTAGTTAATTTAATTGTATTTTTAGATAGATGTTTGTAGTTTATTTAATTTATTGATAGTGTAGGTGTATTTGTAACTTAGGTTAGGATTTATTTTACAGGTAATTGGGTAATTATTTTAACTAGGTAGATATTAAATAGTTAATAACTATTTAATAGCTATTATACCTAGTTAAAATAATTAACAATTTACCTGTAAAATAAATATTAACCCTAACATAGCTACAATGTAATTATTAATTATATTGTAGCTATCTTAGGGTTTATTTTATAGGTAAGTATTTAGATTTAAATAGGAATATTTTAGTTTATAAATGAATTAGATTAATTTAATATAAATTTAGTTAGGGGTGTTAGGGTTAGATAGAGTTAATATAGTTAATATAAATACTATAGTAACTATATTAACTATATTAACACTAATATAATTAGGGTTAATATAGTTAATATATATAATATAATACCTATATTAACTATAATATACTTAGGGTTAATATAGATAATATAGCTGGCGGCGGGGTAGGTAGATTAAATAAGGGGTTAATCATTTTAATAGAGATGGCGGCGGTGTAAGTGGCTTACATTAGGGGTTAATAATATTAATATAGCTGGCGGCGGTATAGGGGGATTAGGTTAGGGGTTAATAATTTTTATATAGGTGGCGGCGGTGTAAGGGGGCAGATTAGGGGATAGATAAGGTAGATGGCGGCGGTTTTAGGGGCTCACAGTAGGGGGTTAGTTTATGTAGATGGCGGCGGGGTCCGTGAGCGGCAGTTTAGGGGTTAATAACTTTATTAGGGATTTTTGGGGGGGGGGATCGCGGTTGACAGGTAGATAGACATTGCGCATGCGTTAGGTGTTAGGTTTATTTTAGCAGATCGCGGTTGACAGGGAGATAGACATTGCGCATGCGTTAGGTGTTAGGTTTATTTTAGCAGCCAGTTTAGGGAGTTACGGGGCTCCAATAGTCAGCGTAAGGCTTCTTACGGCTGCTTTTTGTGGCGAGGTGAAAATGGAGTAAGTTTTCTCCATTTTCGCCACGTAAGTCCTTACGCTGCATATTGGATACCAAACTGCGCGGGTTTGGTATACCTGCCTATAGCCCAAAAAACTACGGGCGACGGCAGAAATATACACGCGTAACTTCTAGGTTACGCCGTATATAGGATACCAAACCCGCGCAAATATTGGCGTCGCCGGCTTTTGCGGGCGCCAATTTTTATCGGATCGACCCCAAGATCTGTACCGCCACCTGAAAGTCAGTAGTTATGAGTTTTATGCTACAGCTTTGTAGCGTAAAACTCATAACTAAAGTGTTACAAAGTACACTAACACCCATAAACTACCTATTAACCCCTAAACCGAGGCCCTCCCGCATCGCAAACACTATAATAAAATTATTAACCCCTAATCTGCCGCTCTGGACATCACCACCACTATAATAAACATATTAACCCCTAAACCACCGCACTCCCGCATCTCAAACACTAGTTAAATATTATTAACCCCTAATCTGCTGCCCCCAATGTCGTCGCCACCTACATATACTTATTAACCCCTAATCTGCTGCCCCTAATGTCGCTGCCACTATACTAAAGTTATTAACCCCTAACCCTAAGTCTAACTCTAACCCTAACCCTAACACCCACTAACTTTAACCTAATTAAAATAATTCCAAATAAAAATTACAATTAATACCTAAATTGTTCATATTTAAAACTAAATAAATACTTACCAGTAAAATAAAACTTAAGCTAGCTACAATATAACTAATAGTTATATTGTATCTAGCTTATGTTTTATTTTTATTTCACAGGTAAGGTTGTATTTATTTTAACTAGGTAGACAAGTTAGTAAATAGTTATTAACCATTTACTAACTACCTAGTTAAAATAAATACAATTTACCGGTAAAATAAAACCTTACCTGAGTTACACTAACACCTAACATTACAATAAAATTAAATAAATTAAATTAAAAAAATACATTTATCTAAATTACAAAAAATAATAGCTGTAAAATAAACCCTAAACTAGCTACAATATAACTAATAGTTACATTGTAGCTATCTTAGGTTTTATTTTTATTTCACAGCTAAGTTTGTATTTATTTTAACTAGGTAGACTAGTTAGTAAATAGTTATTAACTATTTACTAACTACCTAATTAAAATAAATTCAAATTTACCTGTAAAATTAAACCTAACCTGCCTCTCACTAACACCTAACATTGCACTAAAATTAAATAAATTAAATTAAATAAATACATTTATCTAAATTACAAAAAATAATAAACAATAAATTACACAAAATAAAAAAAGAAATTATCAAAAATAAAAACAAATTACTCCTATTCTAATAGCCTTATAAAAATAAAAAAGCCCCCCCCAAAATAATAAAAACCCTAGTCTACACTAAACTGCCAATAGCCCTTTTCAGGGCCTTTTGCATTACCCCAAATAAATCAGCTCTTTTATCTGTTAAAAAAAATTACAAACATCCCCCCAACAGTAAAATTCACCACCCACACAACCAACCCCCCCAAATAAAAACCTACCTAAAAACCTAAGCTCCCCATTGCCCTGAAAAGGGCATTTGGATGGGCATTGCCCTTAAAAGGGCATTTAGCTATTTTACGTTGCCCAAACCCTAAGCTAAAAATAAAACCCACCCAATAAACCCTTAAAAATACCTAACACTAACCCCTGAAGATCCACTTACACTTTTTGAAGACCGGACATCCATCCTCATCCAGACGGGAGAAGTCTTCATCGAAGCGGCAAGAAGTCCTCAACGAAGCCGGGAGAAGGATGAAGATAGAAGATGCCGGCCCTGCTAGCCCGGAGGACGACTTCTTGTCGCTTGGATGAAGACTTCTCCTGGCTTCGTTGAGGACTTCTTGCCGCTTGGATGAAGACTTCTCCCAGCTGGATGAGGATGGATGTCCGGTCTTCAAAAACTGTAAGTGGATCTTTGGGGGTTAGTGTTAGGTTTTGTTAAGGGTTTATTGGGTGGGTTTTATTTTTAGCTTAGGGTTTGGGCAATGTAAAAGAGCTAAATGCCCTTTTAAGGGCAATGCCCATCCAAATGCCCTTTTCAGGGCAATGGGAGCTTAGGTTTAGTTAGATTTATTTGGGGGGTTGGTTGTGTGGGTGGTGGGTTTTACTGTTGGGGGGTTGTTTGTAAAAAAAAATTACAGGTAAAAGAGCTGATTTCTTTGGGGCAAAATTTAAGGGCTATTGGCAGTTTAGTGTAGGCTAGGGTTTTTTTATTTTGGGGGGGCTTTTTTATTTTTAGATTAGGTGTAATTCGTTTTTATTTTTGATAATTTCTTTTTTTATTTTGTGTAATTTAGTGTTTATTATTTTTTGTAATTTAGATAAATGTATTAATTTAATTTAATTTATTTAATTTTAGTGCAATGTTAGGTGTTAGTGTGAGGCAGGTTAGGTTTAATTTTACAGGTAAATTTGAATTTATTTTAATTAGGTAGTTAGTAAATAGTTAATAACTATTTACTAACTAGTCTACCTAGTTAAAATAAATACAAACTTACCAGTGAAATAAAAATAAAACCTAAGATAGCTACAATGTAACTATTAGTTATATTGTAGCTAGCTTAGGGTTTATTTTACAGCTAAGTAAGTATTTATTTTTAAAAAGGAATGATTTATTTTTAAATAGGAATTATTTAGTTATTAATAGTAAGTTTTATTTAGAATTATTTTAATTAAATTAAAGTTAGGGGTGTTAGGGTTAGGGTTAGACTTAGGGTTAGGTTTAGGGGTTAATAAATGTATTTAATGTTAGTGATGTGGGAGGCCAGAGGTTTAGGGGTTAATAACTTTAGTATAGTGGCGGCGGCAACGTTTCTCTGGTATCCCCTTTGTTCAGAAATAGCAGACATATATGGCTTTGGCAATGCTTTTTGGTAATTAGAAGGCTGCTAAATGCCGCTGCACATCACACGTGTATTATGGCTAGCAGTGAAGGGGTTAATTAGGGATCTTGTAGGGAGCTTGCAGGGTTAATTTTAGCTTTAGTGTAGAGATCAGCCTCCCACCTGACACATCAGACCCACTGATCCCTCCCAAACAGCTCTCTTCCCTCCCCCACCCCACAATTGTCCCCACCATCTTAAGTACTGGCAGAAAGTACTAAAATAAAAGGTATCTTTTTTTTTTTCTTTTTTTTTTTTGGGAGCATATTTACATATGCTGCTGTGTAGGATCCCTCTTAGCCCCAAACCTCCCTGATCCCCCCCCCAAACAGCTCTCTAACCCTCCCCCTCTACATTATTGGGAGCCATCTTGGGTGTCTGCCAGTACCCAGTTTACAAAAAAAATGTATATTTTTTATTTTTTCCCCACTTTTCTGTAGTGTAGCTTCCCCCCCCCAAGACTAAACCCCCACCCCCTCCCAGATCCCTTCGATTAACATATTTATCCCCCCTCTCTCCCTCTAAATAGAAACCACTGTTCCATAGTGTAATGGTTCCCACCCGCTCCCTCCCCGTGCACGCGCCCGCCTGCCTCCCCTGTGCACGCGCGCGCGTCCGTGCACGCCCCCCAGCAATCCCGCCCACGATCCCGCCCACCGGTAAGCCATCGATCGCCGCCCACCCGCCTCCCACGTCTGCTCCCACCCACCAACGATCGCGGCATCAATGTCCGGTGCAGAGAGGGCCACAGAGTGGCTCTCTCTGCATCGGATGGGGAAAAATGTTATTGCAGTGATGCCTCGATATCGAGGCATCACTACAATAAACGGAAAGTGGCTGGAAACGATCAGGATCGCTTCCAGCCGCTTTCAACCCCAACGTTGTACAGGGTACGTCGCTGGTCTTTAAAGACCAGTTTGTGCAAGACGTACCCTGTACGACGCGTGTCGTTAAGGGGTTAAGAGTTTGCACAACACAATGCTAAATGCAAGAAAATAGATTTTATATAGTCACAGTCATGTGATCAGGGGGCTGTCAGAAGGTTCTTAGATACAAGGTAATCACAGAGGTAAAAAGTGTATTAATATAACTGTTGGTTATGCAAAACTGGGGGATGGATAAAAAAATGATTTTTTTTCTTTTAAAACAATAACAATTCTATTGTAGACTGTCCCTTTAAGCCTGGACAAGACAAAAGAGTATAAAGGGGCTTGGAAGAGCATATGCACTCTGTACTTTCACAATAACCTGCTACTGATGAAATACACTAGCAACAAAATTGGATGCAACTATGGCCAACGTGATCACAATAATAATATAATATAACTTTCAATAATTGATGGGATTGCTTTTAAAGGGGAGAAATTGTGGTTCCCCCGGAGCTCAGGAAAGATATTATAAGAAAACCGCATATAGACCATTTTAGTATAGCATTGTGTAAAAGACGTGCTAGGGGTCTCTTATATTGGCCTGGAATTAATTCACAGATTTAAGACATGGTCAATAATTGTGCAACATGTCAAGAAAATCAAAGAACAAACCAAAAGGAGCCAAGGGGAACTAGAGTTGCAGCCAGAGAGAGCTTGGCAAATAATTGTATCAGAACTATTTACATGGAACCATAACAACTATCTTATAATGGTAAACTACTACAGCTGTTATTTTGAAATAGTTCAACTAAGAGATAGTAAATTTAGTGCAGTGATAAATGTAATTAAATCTATCTTGGCAAGACATGGCATCTGCGATGAGTTGATCTCAGATAATGGTCCGCGGTACTCCACAATGGATTTCGCAAACTTTGCAAAAGAATGGGGGGGGTGTTGGGGGGGGGTTTAAAACAATTTTTATTGAAGTTACACAAATAAATGACATACAGAATTTGCCCATCAATAATATTAACATCAAAATAAAAGTAATAATATTGTTATATATATGTTATTCTTGTCCAATAAGGCTTTGGGCTAACTGAAATAAAACTTCATTTTATATTTTAATAGGCTTTTGTAATGACTTTTGTAATGGGTCATAGAAAATGGGGAAGAAAAGGTGTTACAGTGGGCAAGAGCCACTCGAGTCATGGGGTAAGAGGGAGGGGGGCTGGTGAAAGAAGGAGGGCGGAGCCAACCATAGTAATGTTGCAGAGTGAGCTTACAAGTAGGGCTGGCTAGACTTATGCATGCAAGCAAGGCAATAATTAACCTAGGGAGCTAATGAGAACTAATCATCTCAGGGCTGGTTCTTCAATGAAATCTAGTTGTTGGAAATTACAGATGATCCTGACTTGGTGTGGTATTGTGAGCTTTGTAAATCTGGATACAAGTATTTATGGCAATAGTTATGAAGGTTAGCCCTAAAATTAGAGCTTGTTGCTCTTTTTTGTATTAATCAGAAAACAACTTCTATGTAGCCTGATTAAACAATATGAGACATTTAATATATGATGAATTTTAGTATTAACTACAAACTTATGTGTTAATAAAAATAAGCATATAATGATGAGATACATTTCATATGTTCAATATATATCGAAAGGAAGCCACAGAAGGAGTAGATATACTGACATGATCTGAATCAGTAACGATAGTAACAAAAATAGAACTCCTTTACTTCACGCAATCACACACATCCTAAAATATTTACAAGTTCAGACACTCCGCAAACATACATTGTTTGTTTGTAATGGATATTGCATATAATGGGATTTACCCAATAATTCGGAATGGTGACAACAATATGCAGGTAAGAAGCTTAAAGGCTTTAGTTTGGTTCGTGTATGTTACCACCTTAGGGACCGTGAGTGTTCCGTTACCGCATTGGGAGCTCCGTGTCTGGGACAGGCAGCGTGTGTGAGTGCGGCTTACATCTGGGTAGCGGTAAAAAAGTAGTTCCGGTCGTTCAGTGATCCAGACTCGGTAATAACAAAGTTGCAACAAAACATATGAGATTCAAAAAGGTAACAAAAGTAATATTTGGAACGATACTTAGCACAGAATACAAGTGATAGGAGACCTGAAATAGGAATAGCTACATCAGAGTAGGTATGACTTCAATAATCAGGCAGTAAATGAATGCAACAGGTAGTCCTTAAATAGGAAAGAGATCAGATAGGAGGAGTTAGAGTTAAAGGTATACCACATCTCCCCCCCTTCAAGGAAGCACCCCAGGGGATTCCAAACTAGGTTTCTCAGGATAGCGGCAATGAAAATTCCGCAGAAGACGGGGAGTGCGAAGATCAGAATGAAGTTGCCAAGAGTTATCCTCTGAACCATAACCCTTCCATTTCACAAGGTACTCCAACCTCCGTCTATGGATCCTAGAATCCAACACAGCTTCAACCTCATACTCTTCTCGATCATCAATGACTATCGGAGGTGGTCTAGACAAGGAGAGGGACTGAGGTGAAGGAAGATATGGCTTCAGCAAAGAGACGTGGAAAGAGGGGTGAATCTTAAAATCCTGAGGAAGCTCCAATCTCAAAGCATTTGGGTTGATTATTTTAGACACTTTAAAAGGACCCAAATATTGATTGGCTAGCTTTTTGCTAGGAACGGAAAGTTTAAGATTCTTTGTTGATAGCAGAACCAAATCTCCAACTTGATAGGTAGGACCTGTTGTATGATGGGTATCATACAACCTCTTCTGATATTCTTTGGCTTCTGAAAGATGTTTTTTCAGGATGTCCAGCCTTTCATGTAAATTATTCGCAAAATCCAATGCAGAGGGTGAGTTTACTTGTTGAGAACTCAAAGAGATGGTGGTAGGATGATATCCATAAGTAACAAAGAATGGGGATAATTTAGTTGATGAAGAAGTGGTATTATTATAACAGAACTCTGCCAAAGGTAGATAAGATGACCAATCATCCTGAAGATGAGATATGTAGCAGCGAAGATATTGCTCAAAGGTTTGGTTAAGTCGTTCTGTGAGACCATTTGTCTGGGGGTGAAATGCAGTCGAGTATCTTGAATCAATCTGAATTAGCTTGCATAAAGATCTCCAGAAATTAGAGGTAAACTGAGTACCACGGTCAGTTATAATAACTTTAGGCAATCCATGTAAGCGAACTATATTGTCTAAGAAAACATGAGCTGTTGTGAAAGCTGTAGGCAGACCTTTTAATGGAATGTAATGAGCCAGTCTTGTTAAATGGTCAATGACAACTAAGATAGTATTGTATTGATGGGATTCAGGTAATTCAACAATAAAGTCCATTGATATGGTACTCCAAGGTTTGTCAGGAATAGGCAGAGGAGACAAAAGACCTGATGGTCTTTTGTGAACGAACTTATTTCTGGCGCAGGTATCACAATGTTTTACATAATTTGTTATATAAGCATCCATGAGTGGCCACCAATAATTTCTCCTAGTTAGGTCAATAGTTTTGGAAATACCTGGATGACCCGCAAGAGTCCCATCATGGGTTTGTTTGAGGATGGAAGATCTCATCTGTTGGGGAATGTAAAGTTTAGAATTATGGTAAAAAAGACCAGTATTGGAATCTTTCTGACAGTCTATTCCATGTGGTGGTTCATGCTTTAATTCTTTTAATATATCTTCTTCCAAAGGTGTAAGTAAACCTATAATCTTTTCTTTTGGAATGATTTGGTTGATTTGATCTTGAGTGTCTTGATCATGTTGTCTAGAGAGAGCATCGGCTTTGGTATTCAAGTGTCCCGGTCTGTATGTTAGAAGAAAATTAAAACGATCAAAAAATATCGACCATCTTGCTTGGCGTGCAGACAAAGTCTTACTTGTCTTTAGGAACTCAAGATTTTTATGGTCAGTAAAAATCTTAAAAGGCAGTTTGGAACCTTCTAATAAATGTCTCCAGTGTTCAAGGGCACGTTTTATAGCTAGAAGTTCTTTATCTCCTATGCTATAGTTTTTCTCAGCGCTAGTCAACATCTTCGAATAAAAAGCGATAGGATGAATCTCAGTCATGTTTTTATCCTGTTGTGACAATACTGCACCGATACCTGAGTCAGATTGCATCTACTTCAAGAATAAATTCCAAATCAAAGTCTGGCATAGCTAAGATGGGTGCTGTGGTAAAATATTCTTTCAACTTGTTGAAAGCTTGACTTGCGGAATCTGTCCATTTAAATCTTTGTTTTTCACTAGTAAGTGCTGTTAATGGTTTAACGATTGAAGAGAAATTTTTAATAAACTTTCTATAAAAGTTCGCAAAACCAATGAAACGTTGTACAGATTTTGTTGAAGTGGGAGTAGGCCAATTTAAAATTGCTGATACCTTCTCCGGATCCATTTGTATTTTGTTGGGACTGATGATGTAACCCAAGAATTTTATTTCTGTAACATGAAAAGAACACTTTTCCAATTTAGCATATAATTTGTGTTCTTTTAAACGAGTTAACACCCAGCGTACATGTTTTTCATGTTCTTGTGGTGTTCTAGAATAAATTAGGATGTCATCAAGGTATATTATGACACAGACGTCAATAAGGTCTCGGAATATCTCGTTTATAAAAAACTGAAAAGTTGCTGGGGCATTACTCAGACCGAAAGGCATTACGTTATACTGAAAAAGGCCATATCTAGTCCGGAATGCCGTCTTCCATTCGTGACCCTCTTTGATTCTAATCAGATTATAAGCCCCCTTTAGATCTAGTTTGGTGTAATTAGTGGCACCAGTTAGACGCTCCAAAAGTTCTGGTATTAAAGGTAAAGGGTATCTGTTTTTTATTGTGATGTTATTTAATGCCCTATAATCAATAATAGGTCTTATGGTACCATCCTTGTTTCTTACTAGAAACATTCCTGCAGCTGCAGGGGATGTGGAGTGTGAAATGAATCCCTTACGTAAATTTTCGTCTAGGTAATTTCTAATATATTGAAGTTCCTCTTGAGAGAGAGGATAGATCTTACCATGAGGGATTTTAGAACCAGGTATTATATCGATAGGGCAGTCAAAATCCCTATGGGGTGGAAGGTTTTCTGCCTCTTTTAAATTGAATACTTCTGCCAAATCCTGATAACACGAGGGTAAACCATTATCAAGTGACGCTATGGTTTGATGTGGATAACAAGTCTTTAAACAAAAGGCAGAATCTAATGTTACCTTACTTGAAACCCAATTTATGTTTGGGTTGTGTTTCTTCAACCAAGGATACCCTAAGATGAGAGTATGCTGATGTATGGATATGAGATCAAAAGATAAGTATTCAGTGTGTCCTTGGAATGATGTTATAAGAAGGGGAACAGTATGATGTGTGATTGGTCCTTGTTCTATGAATGAACCATCTATTAACTTAATGGAGACAGGGTTTTGTTTGCATATAACTGGTATTTTATTTTTATATACATAGGTGGAATCAATGTAATTGCCAGATGCTCCTGAATCAATTAATGCCTTGGTTTGGATATTTTTCTGGTCCCACTGTAAAGAAATGGACAAAGTCATATGGGTATCATTTGTAATGCTGTAAATAAAGTCACTGGTTAATGTCTTACCATTCTTTTGTTTTTTTAACATAGGACAAGTGGATACTGAATGTTCCTTATGTGCACAGTATAAACAGAGGTTTTCCAACCTCCTTCTAATTTTTTCCTCTGGTGGCAGAGGTCCTCTAAGAACTCCAATCTCCATGGGGGTAGCACTGCCATGAGCTCTGTCATGACTTGTAGTGACTTGGTAAGGTTTCCTGGATGGATTATCATAAGAGGCCCTCTCTGCTCTCCTTTCTCTCAAACGGCGATCCAAAGAGATGCTTAATTTGATAAGCCCCTCAAGAGTATCAGGAATCTCCAGACGTGAAAGTTCATCTTTGAGTGATTCAGACAACCCCAGACGATATTGATTCTTTAAACTGATTTCATTCCACTGAGAGTCCTCTGCCCACATCTGAAACTCAGCGGTATAATCCTCCACATTTCTCTTACCCTGTTTTAAAGACCTTAATCTCGTTTCAGCATTTATTTGAGTATTTGAATCTTGATATAGACTAGTCAAAGCAGAAAAAAAAATCCTGTAATGAATCTAAGATAGGGTTATTGTTTTCGAAAAACCTATTAGCCCAAGTCCTAGGATCACCTTGTAAAAAAGATATTGTGGTACATACTTTAATCCGCTCAGTGTGATAAGTCTTAGGTCTAAGGGAGAACAATAAGTTACAGGCATTCTTAAATTCCCTGAACTCAGAACGTTTCCCTGAGAAGGGTTGTGGATAATTAATATGAGGTTCAGGTGGATCATGAGGTTTTTGTGAAACATAATCTTTAACTATAGTTTTAAGTGCAGCATTTTCAGTTTGCACTTCAGTTACTGCTCTTGCCAAATAATCAAGTTTGAGATAGACATTATTAAACTCCTTCTTTATTTCATTAGGATCCATAATAGTAAATGTTCCAATCAAAAAAGATTTTGATTGTCTTTTGGGACTGATTATTATGTGGTATTGTGAGCTTTGTAAATCTGGATACAAGTATTTATGGCAATAGTTATGAAGGTTAGCCCTAAAAATAGAGCTTGTTGCTCTTTTTTGTATTAATCAGAAAACAACTTCTATGTAGCCTGATTAAACAATATGAGACATTTAATATATGATGAATTTTAGTATTAACTACAAACTTATGTGTTAATAAAAATAAGCATATAATGATGAGATACATTTCATATGTTCAATATATATCGAAAGGAACCCACAGAAGGAGTAGATATACTGATATGATCTGAATCAGTAACGATAGTAACAAAAATAGAACTCCTTTACTTCACGCAATCACACACATCCTAAAATATTTACAAGTTCAGACACTCCGCAAACATACATTGTTTGTTTGTAATGGATATTGCATATAATGGGATTTACCCAATAATTCGGAATGGTGACAACAATATGCAGGTAAGAAGCTTAAAGGCTTTAGTTTGGTTCGTGTACGTTACCACCTTAGGGACCGTGAGTGTTCCGTTACCGCATTGGGAGCTCCGTGTCTGGGACAGGCAGCGTGTGTGAGTGCGGCTTACTTCCGGGTAGCGGTAAAAAAGTAGTTCCGGTCGTTCAGTGATCCAGACTCGGTAATAACAAAGTTGCAACAAAACATATGAGATTCAAAAAGGTAACAAAAGTAATATTTGGAACGATACTTAGCACAGAATACAAGTGATAGGAGACCTGAAATAGGAATAGCTACATCAGAGTAGGTATGACTTCAATAATCAGGCAGTAAATGAATGCAACAGGTAGTCCTTAAATAGGAAAGAGATCAGATAGGAGGAGTTAGAGTTAAAGGTATACCACACTTGGTCCTTTAACAGAGACAGAGGACAGGTGTACCTAAATCTTAAATATCAGCTAGTATTCTCATTCTAAGTGCCCAAGTATCAAAAGCTGACCAGCGTGTCCAATGTGCATCCCTGACCAGTAACATTTAAAATTCAAGATGAATATGTCTCTTGGAAAGTAGATGAGTATGGCATAAAGGTATATTCTGTCATAAAGTTCTCGGTTTCTCATAAAGTTCTCATTAAAAGTACAGTAGGTGCCAATGTCATAGGTAAACATTCAGTCTAGATAACTATGTCTAAATAGGTATGATTAAGTATGCCCTCATAATTAGGACTATCCGTTTAAGTTCAGATTGAGAATGAAGTATCTCCCAAAGTGGATATCTACTTGCATATATAAACCTATAAACATGAGATCTCAGTACCCCTGCTCTCTGCGTTGTGTTCAGTGAGATACCAGACTGATAAATGTACTAGTTTCCAAGTGAAGTAGTTTGATAAACTCGGATCAATACCCATTATGTCAGCTGTATATTTTGTGCCCTACATCTCATCTAGAGCTTTTTACATACCTATATAGCAATTGAACATGTAAGAAGAAGTTAAACATTTAAAAAGAAAAACAAACTTTGAAGTCATTTAAGCTCAAACATGTACTAGTTAAACAGAGGCTACTATGAGGGTTTACTATATAATGAGTTGCAGAAGCAGCTTAGTAGCATCATATGGACGTGCATCCCAACTTGAAGCCCCATAAGTGGAGATAAAGTAACGATATAATATAGTGAGCTAGGTATTAGGTGGTGATAGATATTATCAAATTAGAGTGTGATGTGTCTTTAAAATATCAGTAAGGATCGTCACATGTGGAGACACTTAAGAATGGGGTTTTAAACACACATTGTCCAGCCCACATTGCCCACAGTCAAATGGCTTAGCTGAAAAAAACCTAATTTATTTAAGAACTTACCTGATAAAGACATGAACACAGAATCTATCTAGAAACCAAAAAAGAAGTGATCCTTGTCTGAGGAAACACAAAACTCTTAGGTAAATTAAATCCTATAACCATGTCTTGAAGAAATAAAACTTAGTTGATTCATGAGGGATTCCACAAAAAGAAAAGTCTATATATTTGAAAACTGCTCTTTCATATGTATGTATTGGGTACTCATAAAGCGAGTCTAATCACCCGTAAGGGACTCAAGTTGCTGCCCAATTAATCAACCTCGGAAGAATGAAAGGCTGAATGGTACTCTATGGCAGCAGTGTTTTGCTGTGCTCATACGTTTGAAGACCAACTATGTCTGCTTCCCATGTTCCAATGTATACAAATATACTTAATGGAACCCTCAAGTTGCTACAGAGCTCAGTCACAGTGCATTAGCATGCTGAGCTATCTGTCTGACTTTAATAAAAGAAAAGTTTAAGCTATTACCAAGATACCCTCCAAATAAGGAGGGTCTGAAGACAGAAAGAAGGGCACCAAGAACCTTTAAAAAGATAAATAATAGAATCATAAAGCTGTGACTAAACCAAAAGGAAAAACGACAAATTGGTAAAGCTTAAAAGAAAATCTCAGAAACCACAAGTGGTCTGAATGTAATAAAATATGAGGATAAACATCCTAAAAAATGAAGTGGACATGAAATGGCCTTAACAAAAAGGCATAATAGACCTTATAATCGCCAACTTAAAAGTTCTTCAGATCCAAGAATGGACTGAATAAATCTTCCTTCTTAGAGACAAAGAATAGAATTGAAATTGAAACCCAAATCCTGTTCCTGCAAAAAGAACTGGCATAATCACACCTGAAAAAAATTCACAGAATGTACTGAGAAAGAAAGATTCTTCCCATAGAAGGTCTCATTCTAGAAATCTATTCAAACTCTAAGAATAATATAGAATTTGGACTGAGTTCATCCAAAAACAATTTAATCTGCCCCCACCAGAAGGACTGGTTTGAGAACCGCACCTTTATGCAGACTATTAACTAGTAATTATATAGCGTTTTTACACCCAGAAGGATACAAAAAAACGCTTCTTCAGTGCTTACACTCAGAGTTAACCAAATTAGCAGCTGATAAAAACAGTAGTTATTATTACCCAAATACAATAAATTGACCTCAAAGGCCAAAGGGCTGTATTAACCCTACCGGGAAATTAATCTATGACCCTTGGGTCTAGAACAAGCTTTTGTAGTCAGGACATTCACCAACTGATCTACATCACTGGACTAAAAGTAGGGCAGAAAAAATATCTAAACCTCCAGAAATAATGGAGATAATAGAAATCAAATAAATTATTATCCTATCCTAGCTAGAGAGAGATAATAAGATATATTTGAAATCATAATAGTAGATAAAGTAAAAATTAATACATCTAAAGTAAATAAACAGAGTTATATACTTAAGAATTTGAAAACTGCTTATGCTAACTGTTCAACAAAGGATGAGAGAACAGTAATGTCAGCCACAGATATAGCTGAGCTAAAAATATAAACAGTACGTGAATATGCTCTACTAAGGTTATATTCAAATTCTAAAGAATCCTGAAAACAAGTACCAATTTCCATAGAAATAGTAGTACAGTCCTAAGAGGGAATCAGAATAACCATACTCTAGAATATAATACGGATAGTATATTGAATAGGAAAAAATCTCAAAAGCAAAAATATTAAAATCCATATTTGAAAAGGATTATTAACATACAGCTAGATTACGAGTTGTGCGTTATGAGTGAAAAAGCAGCGTTATGGCTCTTTTTCACTACCGCTGGTATTACAGGTGTTGTAGGTATACCTGTACCGCACACCTTTTTGGCTGTAATGCAACGTAACTACTAACTTTTCAATGGGACTTCCATAGCGCCGGTATTACAAGTTTGCCTGTCCGGCCAAAAAGTGAGTGGTACAGCCTATAACTACAAGATCTGTACCTCAACATGAAAGTCAGTAGTTATGAGTTTTACGCTACAAAGCTGTAGCAAAAAACTCATAACTAAAGTGTTACATAGTACACTAACACCCATAAACTACCCATTAACCCCTAAACTGAGGCCCTCCTGCATCGCAAACACTAAAATAAAAATTTTAACCCCTAATCTGCCACTATAATAAACATATTAACCCCTAAACCGCCACACTCCCGCATTGCAAACACTTGTTAAATATTATTAACTCCTAATCTGCTGCCCCGTAATGTCGTCGCCACCTACATACACTTATTAACCCATAATCTGCTGTACCTAACATCGCCGCAACCTACATTACTGTTATTAACCCCTAATCTGCTGCCCCCAATTTTGCTGCCACTATACTAAAGTTAGTAACCCCTAAACCTAACCCTAAGTCTAACCCTAACGTAACCCTAACCCTAACACCCACTAACTTTAACATAATTAAAATAATTCCAAATAAAAATTACAATTAATACCTAAATTATTCCTATTTAAAACTAAATAAATACCTGTGAAAAAAAAACCTAAGCTAGCTACAATATAACTAATAGTTATATTGTAGCTAGCTTATGTTTTATTTTTATTTCACAGGTAAGTTTGTATTTATTTTAACTAGGTTGATTAATTAGTAAATAGTTATTAACTATTTACTAACTACCTAGTAAAAATAAACACACATTTACCTGTGAAATAAAAACTAACCTGTCTTACAGTTAAACCTAACATTACACTAAAATTAAATAAATTACATTAATGGAATACAATTAACTAAATTACAAAAAAAAACAATAATACAATGGAATGTGGGTGGCGCCTCAGGGCTGACTATGTGTTGAAAAACTGGATATCAGACCTAAATGTTTTCATTCGAAATAGCAAACCTAATGCATCAAAGCACTAGTATTAGGAACGTATATTCTAAGATATGTCCCAGAAAAACATTAAAAACTGCTATCTAAACAGTAACAAATCATAAACATTAGACAGTTGGTGAAGTCCTAAACTAAGGTTTTAATCACTAAAATGCAAAAACATGTAGTACAAGAGTAATGCCTACCTTAAAACATATAAAACATATAAAAAGTTGACACCGGTGTCTAAATACTTATCAGTGCATACAATAAATGGCATATAATCAATATTCATCAGTACATAAAAATATATACAACTGGCTCAATTGTTAATGGCGGCTGGTATTAACGGCTAGTATTAACTAAGTGTATAACATCGGCTAGTATTGCGTACTAAATCAAAACATAAAAGTTACTGCTATCATGTGGTGGGATAAACAGTTAACATATAAAGTGAATTTCCTGAATGGAATCAAAGCGTCGGTTGATTTACCCTTTAGCAGGAGCAGTTCTCTTTAAGTATAAGAGTCTCAGGGTAACAACAATATATTGTGTACAGAGTCTATATCCAGATAATGTAGGTAAGACCCTAATGATACAAAGTTACTGATGCGTTCACAATAGTAACAAACTTCTAGTGTCTCCTTTGTAAGTGTTACCAATGCTGTAGTCACTATGCGAATTGTTCATTTGAGTGATTTGTATTACTCACTGTTTCTTTGGTGTCCTCGCCAGAATGATTACCTTGTTCAGTGAGTGTTGTCAGAATCTTTTGTCCAATCAGTACCAGATGATAAAGTGCGCGCACTTATTTGAAACGTTTAACTGCTGGTCTCTTTCCAAACTCCTACCGCTTCAATACGAGCAATTTCTTGCAATGTTGAATTAATTGGTTATTGGAGTTTAATTTTGCTGTGTGTCCAAATAATCAGGAGCCGTATGGTAGAACATCTACGCGTTTCAGCTACTCAGAGCCTTTATCAAGATCTTCAGTGTATGGCTGGGACCGTATGAAAAGGATGCTCTGCACCGGATGTCTTGAAGATGGAGCCGCTCCACGTTGGAAGGATGAAGATAGAATATGCCGTCTAGATGAAGACTTCTACCCGCCTGGAGGACGACTTCTTGCCAGTTGCCTCTTGGATGAAGACTTCTCCCGGTTTTCGTTGAGGACTTTTTGCAGATTGAAAGAAGACTTCTCCCAGCTTCGTTGAGGACTACTTGCCGCTTGGATGAAGACTTCTCTGGCGGATCTTTGGGGGTTAGTGTTAGGCTTTTTTATGGGGTTCATTGGGTGGGTTTTATTTTTAGCTTAGGGTTTTGGGCAACGTAAAAGAGCGAAATGCCCTTTTAAGGCAATGCCCATCCAAATGTCCTTTTTAGGGCAATGGGGAGCTTAGGTTTATTTAGATAGGATTTTATTTAGGGGGTTGGTTGGGTGGGTGGTGGGTTTTACTGTTGGGAGTTGTTTGTATTTTTTTTTTACAGGTAAAAGAGCTGATTTCTTTGGGGCAATGCCCCGCAAAAGGCCCTTTTAAGGGCTATTGGCAGTTTAGTGTAGGCTAGTGTTTTTTTTATTTTGGGGGGGCTTTTTTATTTTGATATGGCTATTAGATTAGGAGTAATTCATTTTTATTTTTGATAATTTCCTTTTTATTTTGTGTAATTTAGTGTTTATTATTTTTTGTAATTTAGATAAATGTAATTTTTTTATTTAATTTATTTAATTTTATTGTAATGTTAGGTGTTAGAATAATTCAGGTTAGGTTTTATTTTATAGGTAAATTTGAATTTATTTTAACTAGGTAGCTAGTAAATAGTTAATAACTATTTACTAACTAGTCTACCTAGCTAAATTAATACAAACTTAGCTGTGAAATAAAAATAAAACCTAAGCAAGCTACAATGTAACTATTAGTTATATTGTAGCTAGCTTAGGGTTTATTTTACAGGTAAGTATTTAGTTTTAAATATTAATTATTTAGTTATTAATAGTATATTTTATTTAGATTTATTTTGATTATGTTAAAGTTAGGGGTGTTAGGGTTAGTATTACATTAGGGTTAGGGTTAGGTTTAGTGGTTAATATATTTATTTAGTGTTTGTGATGTGGGAGGCCAGAGGTTTAGGGGTTAATAACTTTAGTGGTGGCATCGATGTTGGGGGTGGCAAATTAGGGGTTAATAGGTGTAATGTAGGTGGCGGCGACGTTGGGAGCGGCAGATTAGGGGTTAATAAGTGCAGGTAGGTGGCGGCGACATTGGGGGCGGCAGATTAGAGGTTAATATGTGTAATGTAGGTGTTGGCGATGGGGGCAGCAGATTAGGGGTGTTTAGACTCGGGGTTTATGTTAGGGTGTTAGGTGTAAACATACATTTTCTTTCCCCATAAACATCAATGGGGCTGCGTTACGGAATTTTCTACAAACTGTCTGATACAGGAGCCTTTGAGCCAAAGAAGCCTTCATCAGTAGAAAAAATTTAAGTATGCTGTTGGTAAGAACAAAATTAATAAAACAGTTTTGAAAAGACCTTGTAAGTTTACTTAACCCCTTAATGACCACAGCACTTTTCCATTTTCTGTCCGTTTGGGACCAAGGCTATTTTTACATTTTTGCGGTGTTTGTGTTTAGCTGTAATTTTCCTGTTCCTCATTTACTGTACCCACACATATTCTATACCGTTTTTCTCGCCATTAAATGGACTTTCTAAAGATACCATTATTTTCATCATATCTTAGAATTTACTATAATAAAAATTATAAAATATGAGGAAAAATGGAAAAAAAACACACTTTTTCTAAATTTGACCCCCAAAATCTGTTACATATCTACAACCACCAAAAACCACCCATGCTAAATAGTTTCTAAATTTTGTCCTGAGTTTAGAAATGCCCAATGTTTATATGTTCTTTGCTTTTTTTGTAAGTTATAGGTCCATAAATACAAGTAGAACTTTGCTATTTCCAAACCATTTTTTTTTTTTCAAAATAAGCACTAGTTACATTAGAACACTAATGTCTTTCAGCAATCCCTGAATATCCATTGACATGTATTTTTTTTTTAGTAGACAACCCAAAGTATTGATCTAGGCCCATTTTGGTATATGTCATGCCACCATTTCACCGCCAAATGCGATCAAATACAAAAAATCACAAACTTTTTCACAAACTTTCGGTTTCTCACTGAAATTATTTACAAACAGCTTGTGCAATTATGGCATAAATGGTTGTAAATTCTTCTCTGGGATCCCCTTTGTTCAGAAATAGCAGATATATATGGATTTGGCGTTGCTTTTTTGGTAATTAGAAGGCCGCTAAATGCCACTGTGCACCACACGTGTATTATTATGCCCAGCAGTGAAGGAGTTAATTAGGGAGTATGTAGGGAGCTTTTTGGGGTAATTTTAGCTTTCGTTTAGTGTAGTAGACAACCCCAAGTATTGATCTAGGCCCATTTTGGTATATTTCATGCCACCATTTGACCGCCATATGCGATCAAATTAAAAAAAACGTTAAATTTTTCATAATTTTAGGTTTCTCACTGAAATTATTTACAAACAGCTTGTGCAATTATGGCACAAATGGTTGTAAATGCTTCTCTGGGATCCCCTTTGTTAAGAAATAGCCGACATATATGGCTTTGGCATTGCTTTTTGGTAATTAGAAGGCCACTAAATGCTGCTGCGCACCACACGTATATTATGCCCAGCAGTGCAGGGTTTAATTAGGGAGCTTGTAGGGTTAATTTTAGCTTTAGTGTAGTGTAGTAGACAACCCAAAGTATTGATCTAGGACCATTTTGATATATTTCATGCCACCATTTCACCGCCAAATGCGATCAAATAAAAAACAAAAGTTCCCTTTTTCACAAACTTTTTCACAAACTTTAGGTTTCTCACTGAAATTATTTACAAACAGCTTGTGCAATTATGGCAAAAATGGTTGTAAATGCTTCTCTGGGATCCCCTTTGTTCAGAAATAGCAGACATATATGGCTTTGGCATTGCTTTTTGGTAATTAGAAGGCCGCTAAATGCCGCTGCACATCACACGTGTATTATGGCTAGCAGTGAAGGGGTTAATTAGGTAGCTTGTAGGGAGCTTGCAGGGTTAATTTTAGCTTTAGTGTAGAGATCAGCCTCCCACCTGAAACATCAGACCCCCTGATCCCTCCCAAACAGCTCTCTTCCCTCCCCACCCCACAATTGTCCCCGCCATCTTAAGTAATGCCAGTACTAAAATAAAAGGTATATTTGGGCTTTTTTTTTTTATAGCATATTTACATATGCTGCTGTGTAGGATCCCCCTTAGCCCCCAACCTCACTGATTCCCCACCAAAAAGCTCTCTAACCCTCCCCCTCTGCCTTAATGGGCGCCATCTTGGGTACTGGCAGCTGTCTACCAGTACCCAGTTTAGAAAAAAAAAAAGTTTTTTTAAAAAAAAATCCCTTTTCTGTAGTGTAGCTCCCCCCCACCCAAGACCAACCCCCCACCCCTCCAAGATCCCTTAGATTGTTTTATATTTTTTAAAATCCCCCCTTTTCTCCCACTTATTTACATTAAAACTTTCGGTAGTGTAGCGGTTCCCACCCGCTCCCGCCACGTACATGGCCCATCGATGGCCACCCACCTGCCTCCCAAGTCGGCTCCCACCCACCAACGATACCGGCCATCGATGTCCGGTGTAGAGAGGGCCACAGAGTGGTCGTTAACTGACATTTTTTAGAGGACGTACCCTGCACATCCTTGGTCGTTAAGGGGTTAAAGGCATAATAGCAGTCATAACCTTTTATGACGTAAGCAACAACATGGGATGTTTGCAGATGAAATCAAATACATGAACTGAATATGTAAAAAACAGTAAATGTTAACGTACATGTAGAAACATTGCTAGCATACAACATTATAAATAAATGCCACATAATTGAGCTGAAGAAATAGTAACAGCTAAAAAGATGAAAAGAACACACTTAGCTTTGTAGAATTGTGTTCCAAGGCATCATAGTTTCTACAGTAACATCAGAGTCAGGATCAGAATGAGACATCTCGCAAAATGTAATAGAAAAAGAAAAATAACATTAGGCAAAACAGTCAATTTCCACAATGTAACAGTTTCAGTATAGAAAAACAAAAGCAGGCATAATAGCTTTAAAAGTTCATGAAAACAGCGAACAATAGAGAGAAAGGGGTAAAATAACTAAAACACATACGCCTAGATTTAGAGTTTTGCGGCCAAAGGGGTGCGTTAGCTACGCGTGCTTTTTTCTGGCCGCACCATTTAAATACCGCTGGTATTTAGAGTTCACAGAAGGGCTGCGTTAGGCTCCAAAAAAGGAGCGTATAGCATATTTACCACAACTCTCAATACCAGCGGTGATTACGGACGCGGCCAGCTTAAAAAACGTGCTTGTGCACGATTCCCCCATAGGAAACAATGGGGCAGTTTGAGCTGAAAAAAAACCTAACACCTGCAAAAAAGCAGCGTTCAGCTCCTAACGCAGCCCCATTGTTTCCTATGGGGAAACACTTCCTATGTCTGCACCTAACACCCTAACATGTACCCCGAGTCTAAACACCCCTAACCTTACACTTATTAACCACTATTCTGCGGCCGCCGCTATCGCTGACCCCTGCATTTTATTATTAACCCCTAATCTGCTGTCCCTAACACCGCCGACCCCTATATTATATTTATTAACCCCTAATCTGCCCCCCACAACGTCGCCGCCAGCTACCTACAATAATTAACCCTTAATCTGCCGACCGCACCTCACCGCTACTATAATAAAGTTATTAACCCCTAATCCACCTTACTCCCGCCTCAATAACCCTATAAGAAATAGTATTAACCCCTAATCTGCCCTCCCTAACATCGCCGACACCTAACTTCAATTATTAACCCCTAATCTGCCGACCGGATCTCGCTGCTACTCTAATAAATGTATTAACCCCTAAAGCTAAGTCTAACCCTAACACTTACACCCCCCTAAATTAAATATAATTTAAATCTAACAAAATAAATTAACTCTTATTAAATAAATTATTCCTATTTAAAGATAAATACTTACCTGTAAAATAAACCCTAATATAGCTACAATATAACGAATAATTATATTGTAGCTATTTTAGGATTAATATTTATTTTACAGGCAACTTTGTATTTATTTTAACCAGGTACAATAGCTATTAAATAGTTAATAACTATTTAATAGCTAAAATAGTTAAAATAATTACAAAATTACCTGTAAAATAAATCCTAACCTAAGTTACAATTAAACCTAACACTACACTATCAATAAATTAATTAAATACAATACCTACAAATAACTACAATTAAATAAACTAACTAAAGTACAAAAAATAAAAAAGAACTAAGTTACAAAAAATCAAAAAATATTTACAAACATTAGAAAAATATTACAACAATTTTAAACTAATTACACCTACTCTAAGCCCCCTAATAAAATAACAAAGACCCCCAAAATAAAAAAATGCCCTACCCTATTCTAAATTAAAAAAGTTCAAAGCTCTTTTACCTTACCAGCCCTGAAAAGGGCCATTTGCGGGGCATGCCCCACATAATTCAGCTCTTTTGCCTGTAAAAAAAAACATACAATATCCCCCCCAACATTACAACCCACCACCCACATACCCCTAATCTAACCCAAATCCCCCTTAAATAAATAAACCTAACACTAAGCCCCTGAAGATCTTCCTACCTTATCTTCACCATTCTATTGGCTGATCGGAACAGCCAATAGAATGCGAGCTCAATCTGATTGGCTGATCCAATCAGCCAATCGGATTGAACTTGAATCTGATTGGCTGATTCCATCAGCCAATCAGAATTTTCCTACCTTAATTCCGATTGGCTGATAGAATCCTATCAGCCAATCGGAATTCGAGGGACGCCATCTTGGATGACGTCCCTTAAAGGAACCTTCATTCTTCAGTTGGACGTCGGAAGAAGAGGATGGATCCGCGTCGGAGGTCTTCAAGATGGAGCCGTTCGTCATCGGATGAAGATAGAAGATGCCGCTTGGATCAAGATGGTTGCCGGTCCGGATCTCCTCTTCTTCCCGGATAGGATGAAGACTTTGGAGCCTCTTCTGGACCTCTTCAGCCGCCGCTTGATAGAAGACTTCAGCCGGATTATGGATCGCCAGCCCCCGCTTGGGCTTGGATGAAGACTTCGGAGGACGGATCGGTGAACCTGGCATGGTGAAGATAAGGTAGGAAGATCTTCAGGGGCTTAGTGTTAGGTTTATTTAAGGGGGGGTTGGGTTAGATTAGGGGTATGTGGGTGGTGGGTTGTAATGTTGGGGGGGGTATTGTATGGTTTTTTTTACAGGCAAAAGCTGAATTATTTGGGGCATGCCCCGCAAAGGGCCCTTTTCAGGGCTAGTAAGGTAAAAGAGCTTTGAACTTTTTAAATTTAGAATAGGGTAGGGCATTTTTTTATTTTGGGGGTCTTTGTTATTTTATTAGGGGGCTTAGAGTAGGTGTAATTAGTTTAAAATTGTTGTAATATTTTTCTAATGTTTGTAAATATTTTTTTATTTTTTGTAACTTAGTTCTTTTTTATTTTTTGTACTTTAGTTAGTTTATTTAATTGTAGTTATTTGTAGGTATTGTATTTAATTAATTTATTGATAGTGTAGTGTTAGGTTTAATTGTAGATAATTGTAGGTATTGTATTTAATTAATTTATTGATAGTGTAGTGTTAGGTTTAATTGTAATTTAGGTTAGGATTTATTTTACAGGTAATTTTGTAATTATTTTAACTAGGTAGCTATTAAATAGTAAATAACTATTTAATAGCTATTGTACCTGGTTAAAATAAATACAAAGTTGCCTGTAAAATAAATATTAATCCTAAAATAGCTACAATATAATTATAATTTATATTGTAGCTATATTAGGGTTTATTTTACAGGTAAGTATTTATCTTTAAATAGGAATAATTTATTTAATAAGAGTTAATTTATTTTGTTAGATTTAAATTATATTTAACTTAGGGGGGTGGTAGTGTTAGGGTTATACTTAGCTTTAGGGGTTAATACATTTATTATAGTAGCGGTGTGGTCCGGTCGGCAGATTAGGGGTTAATAATTGTAGGTAGGTGGAGGCGACGTTGGGTGCGGCAGATTAGGGGTTAATAAATATAATATAGGGGTCGGCTGTGTTAGGGGCAGCAGATTAGGGGTACATAGGCATAATGTAGGTTGCGGCGGTGTATGGAGCGGCAGATTAGGGGTTAAAAAAATATGCAGGTGTCAGCGATAGCGGGGGCAGCAGATTAGGGGTTAATAAATATTATGTAGGTGTCGGCGGTATTAGGGGCAGCAGATTAGGGGTACATAGGGATAACGTAGGTGGTGGCGGTTTGCGGTCGGCAGATTAGGGGTTAAAAAATTTTAATAGAGTGGCGGCGATGTGGGGGGGCCTCGGTTTTGGGGTGCATAGGTAGTTTATGGGTGTTAGTGTACTTTAGAGCACAGTAGTTAAGAGCTTTATAAACCGGCGTTAGCCCAGAAAGCTCTTAACTACTGACTTTTTTCTGCGGCTGGAGTTTTGTCGTTAGATTTCTAACGCTCACTTCAGCCACGACTCTAAATACCGGCGTTAGAAAGATCCCATTGAAAAGATAGGATACGCAATTGGCGTAGGGGGATCTGCGGTATGGAAAAGTCGCGGCTGGAAAGTGAGCGTTAGACCCTTTCCTGACTGACTCTAAATACCGACGGTAGCCCAAAACCAGCGTTAGGAGCCTTTAACGCTGGTTTTGACGGCTAACGCCAAACTCTAAATCTAGGCCATAGTGACATAAATGAGACTCTAAGCTCAACTGATGCTTCACATGTAGAAATACAGGAGGGAAAATTACTAAGTACAACACCAACCTCACAACTCTCTGATCAAAGCTCCCATGTGATTTTTCCTAGCATGACAGAAACAGCACAAGTTGAGCCAACCAGTAGATTCTCCAGATATGGATGGAGAATCAAGCCAAAGTATTGTGAAGATTATGACACTACATAACTGGATGTTTTTTTTTTTGTTTGTTTGTTTTTTTTTTATTTCTATTTCTTTATATCTAATATATATTATTATTTTTATTATTTTTAAGAAGGGAGTTGTAATGAATATCTCATAATGGTTTCTTCAAGTTGTTGTTTATATTTGTTGCAGTATATATACTATACTTCTTTGTACATATATATTTCAACACTAGGGAGAAGCATGAGGTATTACAGGGAAATGGTTGGGTTGTCTTCAGTTAATAAAAAAATTCTTGAAGTTGAACAATTTGTGAGTTCTGCGCATTGTATAACAGAAGATCTTTACAGATGATAAATAGAAAGATAGTTAGATAGATAGATAGATAGATACATAGATAGACCTGCAGCCTACACTATTAAAAAGCTCCCTTGCATTAGGATTGTATGCTTTCTACACATGCCTAGGTATAGATTGGCTGCTATGGTCCTCCTAGCACTTGGGCCCTGGTGCCAGCTGCACCAGTGGTAGTTCTGCTCCTGGTGGTAGGTAGCTTCTCTCAGACTGTAAGCACAGTGATGAGTGAACACTTGAAACAATTGATTGCAAAACACATATAGAGATCTGATTGACCCAATACTTTCCGCCCAACAAAACTGTGATTAACTCCACATTGACAGCAATGAAAAGTAGTAATTATTAATCCCTTCTTGTTAAAAATATAACTAAGCTGCATTCAGAAAAGAAATTTGAGAGAAAATGTAAATATTCATAGCATGTGTTAGCAATTAAAGGGACAGTCAAGTCCAAAAAAAAACTTTCATGTTTAAAATAGGGCATGTAATTTTAAACAACTTTCCTATTTACTTTTATCACCAATTTTGCTTTGTTCTCTTGGTATTCATATTAGTTGAAATCTATCTATTCCTCCTACTTACCCTTCCTTCCCAGTAGTTCATGCCCTATTTAAATCATGAAAGTTTTTTTTTTTACTTGACTGTCCTTTTATTGTCTAAGGAATGCATTGGCTCAAACAGAGCATGCTGAAGAACCTTCAAAACAAGATTAAGACTCCATAGAGCAGCAATCGATCTGAAAACGGGCTTGATCCTAACCAGGGCCTAAACAAAGCATTGAACATCAGGCAACCGTGCCAACTTCTTATGTAACAGAACAGATAGGGACGATATTAGAACCATAATAGAACTAGATGAGAGACACTTATTGAGTCCCTTCTGAAGAAACTGAAGGATACACAGAACTTGAACCTTGTGTCAGACACAACCACGTTCCGCACAACACAACAAAGAAACTTTCCAGATCTTATGATAAATACGTCTGGTGACAGGTTTACATACCTGAATCAGAGTGTCCATCACCATGCAGTCAGCCTCAGAGAATCTAGGTTTTGATACAAGAACGGACCCTGCGAAAGCAGGTCCACTCTCAGAGGAAGATGCCTGGGGAGGCAGATGATATTCGAACAATGTCTGCATACCAAGTCCTGCGTGGCAATGCAGGAGTGATGACTATTGCTGATACCCTCTCCTGCCCTGTTGATGGCAGGCTCCAAATTTGGCAAAAACAGCATGAATCCATAGACCCGTTATGTCTGATGAAAACTGTGCAAGGTGGTGGGGGCGGTGTTATGGTGTGGAGAATGTTTTCCTGGCACACGTTGGGTCCATTGATACCCCTAGCAATCACGTCTGAATGCTACAGCGTACGTAAACATTGTTGCTGACCAAGTACATCCATTCATGTTGACAGTTTATCCTCAGGCAGATGGTTACTTCCAGCAGGATAATGCACTGGTGCACAAAGCCCACATCACTATGGGATGGTTCCTAGAACATGGCAATCACTATTCTTTGCTGCAGTGGCCTGCTCAGTCCCCGGATGTCAATCCTATTAAACATCTTTGGGATGAGCTGGAAACGTTTTTTTGCTGCAGGCCTACACCTCTATCGAATCTCCAGGAGCTGCATGACTCACTCATGTCTGCATGGTACACAATACCTCCATAACATTTTCTGCATCTTGTTGAATCCATGAGGCCGAATTATCAAGCCGTCAACTATGCTGCATTTAACGGCACCAATACGCTCACCTAACATTGCGGCCGCGGACCTGAATACGCTCTCCTTATTTATAAAAAAAGCTGTCAAAAAGCCACGCACCAAGTACAGAGCGATGAGCAGCGGACTGTTGTTAACTAACAGTCATCGATCTCGCTGCTATTCGGCTTTTTCCCAACCTTATTTATACCCTGTCACTAAACACTGCCACTATACTAAAATGTTTAACCCCTATCCGCCACTCCCGGACCCCGCTACAACTTTAATAAAGTTATTAACCCCTATCCTGCTGCTCCTGGAGCCCACTGCAACTCTAATAACGTTATTAACCCCTATCCCGCCGCTCCCGTACTCCGCCGCAACTAAATAAATGTATTAACCCCTATCCCGCCGCTCACCACAACTCTAATAAAGTTATTAACCCCATCCCGTCGCTCCCGGACCCAGCCGCAACTAAATAAATGTATTAACCCCTAAACCCCTGGCCTCCCACATCACTACCACTTACTAAACCTATTGACCCCTAAACCGCCAGCCCCCCATATCGCCATAAACTAAATTAAGCTATTAACCCCTAAACCTAACAAGCCGCTAACTTTACATTAAATATTAACTCATCCCTATCTTATAATAAATTTAAACTTTATGTAGGTTGCGGCGATGTCGGGGCGGCAGATTAGGGGTGTTTAGACTCAGGGGTTATGTTAGGGTGTTAGGTGTAAACTTTACTGGTTTTCTACCATAGAAATCAATGGGATATCTGGAGGTATCGAACATGAGCTTTCGCTGCTTTCAAACTCCCATTGATTCCTATGGAATCCGTGGCCTCCAGGGTTGCGGATTGAAAACCAGGTACACTGGGCCAGAATAGTGGCGAGCCTACCGGTTAGAAGTTTGGTAACTTGCAAAAGTTGTCAGATAGTGCCAAATTTGTATTCGGAACATCTGTAATGACGTAAGCATCGATCTGTGATGGATTGAGACCAGCGGATCGTATGTTACGTCTGAAATTTCAACTTTTGTCGGTCTGTAGGCTTTGATAACTAGGTCGAATCAAGCTCGCCACAATTACGCTGCGGAATTCCAGCGTATTTGGGGTTGACGGCTTGATAAATATCCCTCCATGCCTAGACAAATTCAGGCTGTTTTGAAACCTAAAGGAAGCTCAACACGCTACTAGCTGTACCTAATAAAGTGACTTCACAGTGTATATTGTACCAAAAAAACATAAGATATATGTAGAAATACTTATTTCTGAATAAATAGAACATATTCTTCTATGTGAAGAACATTGGAATGTGAAATATTCATATTTTCATGTCGGGTGAGTGCACATGAGAATATGTGATCAGGTTTGCACGAGAGTGGGGTGTTTACTTTAAACTCATAATACAAGCGCAAATCGCTTACTTGTAGCGCAATTACTGCTCGAAAGGGATCGTTAATTAGCGCTCCATTTTTAATCGGGCCCATAATCAGATGCTGATTTGTCATTGCTAATATGCAATCTGCAGCTGATGTGCTTTACATTACTTTCTGCATATGCTGCTAAATGTATTGTTCCTCTTATATTTGGATCTACCTTATTTTACCACAATTACTAGATAGGGCTTTGTGGTGCAAACACAAAGTCAAGAAGCAGAAACTGATTCTTTAGCATCTCCACCACCTAAGAAGAGGTGAGATAAATCCCTATGACACTTGTTTTTGGGGGGTGATTGACATGCCCTGCACTTGTGCAGTTGGGAGCACAAAAGCAGGGGTGCTGCATTGCACAAGAGAGCACTTCTTGTGCCCAGCTTCAATCTTGATAAGTTTCCTATAAAATAAACAATTAACAAAACCAGTTTAAATTGCTTCTAAAACATGTATTTTGTGTGCAGATCTTTTGTAATGCAGTGATTATTTGTTTAATGAATGAGTGAGAAAAAGATGATGTTAATACCCCATTAATTAGAAGGTCCAATACAAGGTTATACAACTGAGTTTTTGAAATATGACAAGAATTAGTATGAGTTGTCCAAAATTCAGAAAACACCATCAGAATAACAGAGGCCAAGGTCAGAACACAGAGATAAGTGCCCCACTTGCAGGAAAAATTAAAACAACACTTAGGAATTAAGACATCAGCAGCATCACTTTTTTTTAAAGGCAAAAGAGTGCCAAATACTAAAATGTTAACTTTTGTATAGAAAATTCACAATGCAGTTGACATATTACAACTAAAATGAATAGTGTTAAAATGAAGAAGCTTGACACAAGAGAAAACACAGAGGTATGATGCTCTTTCACAATTAACCCTAACCCTATCTACATTTCAGCCATTACTTACTATATTTAACCCCTTGCGCCATTTGGACCAAGCTACTAAGTCAGTACTTTGCCCAGCGTACTGTGTTGACGTTATACCTACGTCCAACACAGAGGTGCATGCTGCAGTCCCCGCTGTCAGCTTAGAGAGTGGGGACTACAGCTGGGGGCTGAAGGCATTGCCTTCATATGGTAAGGGAGCAATGATTTTGTGTCACTCTCTTTAATGACCATCATTGGTGCTGAGTGGGAGCAGTGGGAAGGAAAGAATGAGGTGGGTGGATCGGCCCACCAAGGAGGGGGAGGGAGGGGCAAAGTTTTCTACATTATAGAAAATAGTAAGAAAGAAGACAGCGCCTCATTGTGCAAGTAGGTCTTGAATGTAAAATTCACAGTGGAAGTGGAGAAAAAAGGAAATATACTCACAAGAGTATTGGCACCCTTGTTGAAAGTGGTGCGAATAGGCGGGCTGACGTTTTTACAGCAGTCAGTACGCTGTGCCGGATGGCATCCGAGATCTTTAGTGGACGGCTGTGGGCTCTCCTCAGTATTTCGAATCCAAATCCTGTGTAGCTGTGCTGCCAGAAAAGTCAGCGTGCAGCCGCTCCCTGCATGCAATCAATGCTGCAAACTGGAAATGAGCAAATGGTCCTATGCAGAGCTGATTTCGATAAAAAACTCTGCTAGTAATAAAAATGGCTTGGTGGGCAACCATAAAAAAGCCACAGAATACAAGGCTTCATATAAAAGAATAAAAAACACTTTATTGCTCATCACAGCTACACAGGATTTGGATTCGAAATACTGAGGAGAGCCCACAGCCGTCCACTAAAGATCTCGGATGCCATCCGGCACAGCGTACTGACTGCTGTAAAAACGTCAGCCCGCCTATTCGCACCACTTTCAACAAGGGTGCCAATACTCTTGTGAGTATATTTCCTTTTTTCTCCACTTCCACTGTGAATTTTACATTCAAGACCTACTTGCACAATGAGGCGCTGTCTTCTTTCTTACTACTTCTAGATTTTGGGTCCTGATCAGATACCGCCAAGACCAGCTGCCGTTTGCTCTTCAAATATTCCTTTCCTCTGAATATTTCTACTGAGACGATAAAGACCTTCAGTATTTGACTTTAGAAACACCTCCGTTTCCAGTCTCCAGTGTTCAACTTATATCACCACTTCTGGGACTTATTCACAATAAGCTTCTATCTTTTTTACATGTTTTAGAGTTTATACTATAGAGATTATATATGCCAAATTTGTTTTATTCACAGTTGTTTATTCACTATTGTTGTTTTTCAATTGTTTTATTTGGTCACTTTGCACAAAGGTATATACACACATATACATTGTTATAGAATAGGGTCGTTTTATATACAAACAATCCACATTGTTTCACTTCAGTTATTTCACCAAGTGACACTGTTTAACTATTATAGAAACAGCACTGCACTACATTATTAGAAGACCAATTAATTTGAGTTTGAGTTTGTAATTTGAGTTTGTTTTTTTTTTTTGCCTTCACGCCATTTTTTGGTGTTTTGTTTTTTGACACATATCTCAGGCGCACGCTATTACCATTTTTTTATATTTGGTATTTTTCTTTGTTTATTATAGAAAATAGGTGAGGCCGGGGAGAGAGAGGGAGGAATGGGACCCTACACTATGGCATACCTGAGAGTGCTATTGAGCACCCATGGCTGTGCATTTTGCAGGGTCATAGGATGCGTACCCTGTCCAGTCTGAGAGTGCAGTCCACTCCCGTGTTTTGTATGTATCATGGGAGATTACATAAGTTCACAGTTTGTTTGAGATCTTGCATAGTTTGGCTGTATTAAAGGGACAGTATACACTTATTTTCATATAACTGCATGTAATAGACACTACTATAAAGAACAAAATGCACAGATACTGATATAAAAATCCAGTATAAAACTGTTTAAAAACTTACTTAGAAGCACTCAGTTTAGCTCTGTTGAAAAGGTAGCTGGAAAGCCCACTGCAAGGGAGAAATAAGATACTCCCCCCTCCCCCTTCTTTTGCATATGAAAAGACCCTTTACACAAACAGGAGCAAGCTGCAGTAGGTAGCTGACGGTATTCAAATAAAACTTTGGGGCTTGGTTAGGAGTCTGAAAATCAGAGCAATGTTATTTAAAAATAAGCAAAATTATACATTTTTTTAAAAAACAAACCTTATGGGCTTTATAAATAGATCATCTACAAAACATGTATGCAAAGAAAAAATGAGTGTATAATGGCCCATTAAGGACCCAGGATGGAGAGCTGCCTTGACATTGTTCCTAGGCTAGAGCCATTTGGCCAGATGAGGTAACTAACTCTTCCAGTGTTGCTTCTAATTTTATTAAGTGCTTGCCAAGTGAGTGCCAGACTTCCGTTGTGTGTTATATTTATATATATATCGATAGGTCTTAATATGTGTGTGTGTATATATATATATATATATATATATATATATATATATATATATATATATATATATATATATATATATATATATATATATATATATATATATATATATATATATATATATACAGTGGATATAAAAAGTCTACACACCCCTGTTAAAATATCAGGTTTCTGTGATGTAAAAAAATGAGCCAAAGATAAATCTTTTCAGAAATTTTTCCACCTTTTAATGTGACCTATAAACTGTACAACTCAATTGAAAAACAAACTGAAATCTTTTAGGTAAGGGGAAAAAAAACTAAAAAACTAAAATAATACCCTTAAACTAATACTTTATTGAAGCACTTTTTGATTTTATTACAGCACTCAGTCTTTTTGAGTATGATTTTTTCAGCATGGCACATCTTGACTTGGCAAGATTTGTCCACTCTTCTTTGCAAAAACACTCTAAATCTGTCAGAATGCGATGGCATATCCTGTGCACAGCCCTCTTCAGATCACCCCACAGATTTTGAATTGGATTCAGGTCTGGGCCATCCCAAAACTTGAATCTTCTTCTGGTGAAGCCATTCCTTTGTTGATTTGGATGTATGCTTTGGTTCGTTTGGGAAACTTCAGATGTGTTTTTGCAAAATTTAGCCGTGCTTGGATGTTTTTTTTTGTAAGAAAATGCTTCCGTCTTGCAACTCTACCACATAGCCCAGACATATGAAGAATACGGGCGATTGTTGTCACATGTACCACACAGCCAGTACTTGCCAGATATTCCTGCAGCTCCTTTAATGTTGCTGTAGGCCTCTTGGCAGCCTCACAGACCAGTTTTCTTCTCGTCTTTTCATCAATTTTGGAGGGACATCCAGTTCTTGGTAATGTCACTGTTGTGCCATATTTTCTCCACTTGATGATGACTGTCTTCACTGTGTTCCATGGTATATCTAATGCCTTGGAAATTCTTTTGTACCCTTCTCCTGACTGATACCTTTTAACAATGAGATCCCTGATGCTTTAGAAGCTCTCTGCGGACCATGGCTTTTGCTGTAGTATGCGACTAACAAAATGTCAGGAAAGACCTACTAGAACAGCTGAACTTTATTTGGGGTTAATCAGAGGCACTTTAAATGATGACAGGTGTGTACTGACTCCTATTTAACATGATTTTGAATGTGATTGCTTAATTCTGAACACAGCTACATCCCCAGTTATAAAAGGGTGTTCACACTTATGCAACCATATTATTTTAGTTTTTTATTTTTATTTCCCTTTACCTAAAAGATTTTAGTTTGTTTTTCAATCGAGTTGTACAGTTTATAGGTCACATTAAAGGTGGAAAAAGTTCTAAAAATGATTTATCTTTGTCTCATTTTTTTACATCGCAGAAACCTTAGTGTTTGTGAACATGTTGATAGTGCTGTGTTCCACTCCTCAATAAATTTAAGGCATGTGACGTGAAATGAGGGAAACTTTTTTATCCTAAGACCCCTAGGTATGTGTTCTCTCTGTTGATAGATAAGAAAAGTTTTAATATCTAATTCTAATCTAATATCTGTTTTTCTTAGACTGTCCATTTGTACAAAAAGACTTTCCAGATCATGTTCTGCATCGTTTAACCAGGATTGTAATGTATCCGCAGAGGGATCAAGTGTTTTTGTGAGATCCTCAAACACAAAACACTCAGTATCTTGTTGGTCCATAGTGTACAAATTGATTATACAACAGATTAGTATATAGGCGTCAATAAGATAGACTTTAACACTATAGATATATAAATTAAGTCATGGGATGTCACCATACATTCAGGTAATCAAGATATATAAATATACAGATATATACGTCTATATAGGTATATACATGTATATTCCAAAATATGGATGATGATATTTATCACAAAAGATTTTAAGTCCAAATATGGTGGGACCATCTAAGTTCACCAGTTTCACCAAACCTTTCTGTAAAAGACATTAACATAAACAGTTATTAAATGTTTCAAGATCTGTTCCTAAGACACTGTTGAAAAACAGATTAAATCCCTTATAAAGAAAAAGCTATTATTTAAAGAAGCTATTCTTTATGTCATAATGTTATTGGCTACATTAGAATTCTAACACACTGCCAATATTCTTATAAAAACATTGATTAGAAGCACAGAAAATATGGGATATAAATGTGATAACCAGACAGGATAGTCAAAGGCAAAATGGATTCAATACTATCCGTTAACAGTTGTTATCCAACACACAGAAATATAAAGGACTAACTCCCAAAAACACTATTACTCATATCACAAAGGTATTATTACTATTACTATAAAACGGAATGATTATGCAGCAAAACAGATTCAAACACAGTGTGATAGTAAAGCAAACATATAAGTCCTTTGTTAGTAATGCCAGAAATATTCGTTGGTAAGGTATGAAAAGTCACTCGGTTATCTGGGTGATTAATAGGACACAACAGGTTAATGACCAAACTCGGTAGTGACCGTTTTGATGTAATGTAGCAGTCCAAGCAAAACAAAAGCAGGAAAATCTTGATACTACCCGTTATTGGCTATTATCCCAGACTGGCTCCCAGAAAAAAAACAGCTATTGGTGTCACACTTCTGACGATATTATTGCCCACATAAACAGAAATTATGCATTATATGTTGATCGTGTTAGTATACAGAGGCAGTCCAAGCAAAAGCTAAAACAGAAAAGTCCCGATACTGGCCATTAATAGCTGTTGTCTCTTAAGTGGAAACACACCAGACTGGCTCCCAGAGTGAAATAACTGTTAGTATTGCACAGTTACCAATACTGTTACCCTCATGTGACAAGAATATAAAGTAAGTACTAACAGTATTAATATGATATAGCGGACCAAGCTAAAGCATAAGCAAGAAGGTCTCAATGCCAGCCGTTGTTAGCCGTTGTTAGCTGTTATCCCATAAGCAAAAAACATACCAGACTGGCTCTCGAAGCAAAGCTGCGGCTAATATCTTAATGGTGACGGTGCTGTTACCCACATAATTAAGGTTTGTAGAGTAGAGTAGAGTAGATTAATCCTCACGGATAAAAACCACAACTTCAAGGCACAACTTCAAGGCAATACTCTGTGCATATTGCGGATAGAAAAAGACATAGCAAAATGGTGGCTGTGTTTAAAACAAACCGGCTGCTGTATTATAGTGGAAAATTTTGAAAGCGGAAAGTTGTCCCTCCCAATGACTGGTTAAACAAGCAATCTTCAGGCAGCGCTATATGGTCCGCACATGGAATGATACTTTCAATAACATGTTGTAAATGCTGATTCAAGCAAACACTGACGAGCCACTTACCCTCTCACATGAAACGAAAACAAAACACACAGGTGTCGGGCAGGATGCTCCAGTCAAATTCTCACCACGGCGTTCTTCTGCGCTGCCACATGTCCAGCTTGATAGTCAATACGGGTGCACGTAGAGGATACGTCCCTGTCCAGACGTTCACATACAGAGGAAAACAAAGAACTCTTCGGCACTCCAAGGTCAGGATACAATAAAATTTCCTTTATTAGTTAGCTTTGCTTAAAAACATAGCTCCACATACAGCAGCAACGGTAAAATTACACATAGAAAAAGAAAGCAGGGTGAACAACCCCCTCCTGTGGCATCATACGCGTTTCATGCCTCTGGGGCACTTGTTCACTGATGGAGAACAGGTGGTGAATAGGCTCCTTATAAGGAATATCACATCCAATAGAAAAACATCTAATTAGCATTCATACATTAACCCCTGAGTTGCCAATACTATGTATAACACAGCCTAAATATTGCTAACTAGCTCTATCTTGTCATATGGTAACATTATGGTTATTATAATATATATATAGATAGGTCTTAATATGTGTGTATATATATATATATATATATATATATATGTGTGTGTGTATATACATGTATGTATATTTATGTATTTATAGGACTGTATACATGTATATACGTTTTATACACATATATATACACGTGTAAACACATATACACACACACACACATATATATATATATATATATATATATATATATATATATATATATATATATATATATATATATATATATATATATATATATATATACTTATACTTTGGATCCCTTTCAACTCAAACACATTTAAACATGCAAAATTATTTTTAATCAATTAAAAAAAAAAAATCTATTATGTTTTACTGTATTTTTACTGCAAACATAATTACATTACAATGTTCTTCAATAGATTCTTCAATATATATATGTTTTTGTTTTTTTAAGTGCGCACCATTGAAATTTATGGGGAGAAGAAATTAACGCAGTCGCAGTATCCGAATTTCTGAGGTTCGAACACATCAGGTTTCGCTCGCGCTCACACTTTTTACTTTCAACTTTTAATACATGCACTATCTTGTCTGCGTTAAGCTTTTACTTTGAGCAGATTCAAAAAAATATATAGGGGGGCGGAGCCTATGCTTGGAGCGGCAGGACGTGTTTTGGAGAAGCTCCTATCTGTATTATATTAACTTCGCTTTCTATCTTTAATTAAGAAGAGCTATTTCACTATAGATTGTTTTTCTTGGAAGCTAAGTTCGTCTATCTAACATATTTGAAGCACAGGAGCGGATAACAGACACCCTGACCTATGTTATCCAAGTGAGCCACGCGCATTGTCTGTCAGTGGCGTGGCTAGGGCTGCCGCATATATTTCCCCACTAGGCCTCTGGGTCTAAACGTACACAGATACGAACATTAGAACTGTGCTGAAGTGAGCACCCCTACAAGAGTTTAGCATGGAGGGACGACTAACTCACAGAATAATAGAGTTACTAAATGTTCATCTCTTTCGTGTGGAGGAGGAAATGACCGAAGTCTTGAACCTATCTATGAAGGGGATTTCTACAGAAGGAACGATTGGCCTAGAGAAAGCTCCTCATCTGGAACTTAAAAAGGCTTGCTTATCCCAATCGTCATCATATATAGATGGGGAGGCTTCATCTAAAGCATTGGAGATAGTATTTGATAGCCAGGAGGCACTTCAGGAAGTAAAGTTGAACAAAATTCAGGGGTTACTGCAAGATGCCACCCCAGACGAATACAGCCGCCAAAAGTTTGATACCATGGATAACACCTACCGGTCCGCTGTGCACCACGCTAGAGGGGACCCTTTGAGCTTACCCTCCCTGTCTGTGGAGGAGCTGCCGGAATCCGCTGCGAGGCGACCGATCGTGGCGGGTAAAGCAGCTTATTTGGAACAGGGTCCTAGTCAGGGTATGACTTTGCACTTAAGTCTGGTGATGCAGGTGTCATGGAGCTGGAGATCAGGAGGCTTTGAGGAGGCTACATTGCAGAGGACAGAGCCATCAGATCTGGAGTGGGGTAATGTAACTCAGAGCAACACGGACTATATTCGGCTGGGACTTCAGTTAGATCTCTTTTTCATTTTTTATTATGACTATGTGTTTATGTGTTTAACTTAGAAATCCTATGATATAGCGTAGCAGCCCATTTGGGAAATAACACTTTATGATCTGAGCACTTATAATATGCACAACAGGACTACCATGGCGGATGCCTGGGAGCAACGTTAGTGCTCTTACATTATCTACACATATATGATTTAAAATTCTGAGTCCTCTGGTATTGATTGGATGTTCAATTTGCTGTGTTTTGTTTAAATACTGCTCAGTTTCCTTTTTTTATTTTTGCGCATTTAGATTAATCTTACCTACATGTGTATATATATATTACTTTAGATGCATGTATACTGTTTGTTTTTCCATACACCAGCTATCTAGACATGGTAGTGGTAGAGATATACAGATACCTAAATCAAGAGGATGGTACCTTTAACTATATTAGAGAAGTATTAGGATTCAGAAAGATTTCCCCACATGGGTATGTATATTTATATGGAAGGGAGCCTAAGAGAAGTACTTAATAAATGTTCCCTGATGTTGAAACTATATATCTGCATATTGTTAATTGGGAGGATTTATAGACTGTAAAATATGTATCTTTCATATATAATCTAGATTTTACGTAGGATAAAGCTCCAACATTACTCATTACACATTTTTATGTTGTTCATTTAGGCTGGTTTGCTTATCTTAATGGTTGATGGTGCAGTTTAATGATCTTTAACGTCTATTGTATAACGCCATAGCTAGGGAATAAGTTCAGCTGTGCATTTGATCATTTTCCCTATATGTTTCTGTAACTATGCCAATGAAACCCTTTTGAGTCATTTGCAAACATACATAGAGCTTGTAGGGTCAGCTCTATGAGAATAATTGCTATTTTTTCTAATCCTTGTCAGGTATGTTGGAATGTATTTCTAAACTTACTCCATTTACAGCCTCCCTCAGGAGTATGTATAAGGTATATTAGGACAGGCTCTCCACTATAGTCAGCTCATTATATATTAGCCCCTTATAGCTGATAACTAATATTATATTTCATTAGCTAAATCAGTTCCTTAGAAGTAAATGTATGCAATTTAGTAGGCCTTTAAATTCTGTCAACGATTTACCAGCTCGTTTTCCTCTTATTACTAAATGTTGAGGGTATTTTGCAGTATCACAATTAAAGCAGAAGTATTGCTTTGTATTTGCCCCCTTTCCCTATAGAACCTATTGGTTTAGTCAGAGTAGCCCTGCTAGGACACCCCTAAATATGCATAAAGCTCACTGCCTCGGGTTTATTAGTGCAATTGCTAGGTTTTTTGCTTGTCTGACCCTTTTACAGCCTCCTCCATGTATATACGCATGGCATATCTTAACCGATCCCCCCCTATAGTTAGTTTATTAGTTCTTAGCTCATTATATATAAAAGTAGTGTTTAATTTTTGATTCTGCTAGAGGTCCAAAAGTGACCTAAGTATCTGAAGTATAAGGCATGGTGTTGATTACCATGTTGCATTCGTCTCTAACAGGTCTATAAGAGATCTGATATTAATATCACCCTCCTGTTATTTTCCTTTACTTTTGGGAGGCCCAAAAGTGGCTTCATTTCTGTTACAGGAGGTAGAAAACCTGAGGATTAGCATTAGTCAGTTTTTTTTCTTGCTTTATTTGACCATAATATAATTTATTAGAAATATGGGCTAAGCAATTGTACTCTGTTTTACTGTCTATGTATGCTTTTATCTGCTTATGGGATAGCCCATTGATAGTAGTATTTTACTTGATTGTTTATGTATACATTTGTTTTCTCACATGCTATTCCAGTACTATGGAATATATTCTCTGTAAGTTTGAGAAATTGTATGCTAGAATATTTCTTGTATGTTTATATCAATCCTCAATAAAAAAAATAATAAAAAAAATATATATATATAGCATGCCACTTGTAATCTGAGATATTTACAAAGATAATACCATCACTTCTTCTTGATTAAAAAGTTCAAGCTTTATTCATCAATTTAAAATCGGCATTTAAACTGATGAATAAAGCTTGAACTTTTTAATCAAGAAGAAGTGCCAGTATTATCTTTGTAAATTATTTTGGAAATCCCTCCTACTTACCTGGCACCTTCTGATATTCCATGAGAGGCACATCAAAGGCTAAGAGGCCAATTTAACAAATGTCTTGCGGACCTGATCCGACAGTGCAGATCAGGTCCGCAAGACAACGCCGAATGCGGAGAGCAATACGCTCTCCGTATTCAGCATTGCACCAGCAGTTCACAAGAGCTGCTGGTGCAACGCCGCCCCCTGCAGACTCGCGGCCAATCGTCCACCAGCAGGGGGTGTCAATCAACCCGATCGTACTCGATCGGGTTGAATTCCGTTAATTCCTGTCCGCCTGCTCAGAGCTATGGAGCAGCGTTCTTTGTGACCGCTGCTCCATAACTTGTGTTTCTGGCGAGTCTGAAGACTCGCCAGAAACACGGGCCGTCAAGCTCGGTTCAGAGCTTGATAGATAGGCCCCTAAGGATAATTGGAGCACCTCCGGTCACGTGACAGAGGAGTGTCCATGATGTATCGTAACCAGTGAGGGAGATGTAGATGCAGCATAACAGAGTGTAAGGTTTATATCCCTTTTTATTGCTGCTCCAGTAACTGTGAATATTATATAGATCTCAGCTGCAGACCTAATATTAGTATTTGTACCACTTTCCTATTTGCTAATAATATATATAATTAGTAGCTAATGCAGCAAGTGGATTTGATGCAGCAGAGAAGTAAACTGTAACAAATATTATATTACAACTTGTATCTCTGAATTGCAGGTTCTACCTGAAAGTATTCATGGGGTACAACTAATGAATGTCCGTTATATTACAGTCGTACTGAGAGTAAACATTTAGTACGGAATTAACTTGTGCTGTGCTTAACAGCGGGTTTGGTGCGAGGCTGAGGATTGAAAGGAGTTTGAGTGACAGATTAGGTGTGGTATTCCGGCTGAATGTGGAACAAGATTAGGAAACATAGACAAGTAAGATACCTTTGTAAATTAGACTGTTTATCTCCTGTTGTCACAAGTGGTTCTGCTGCTGTGAATCCGGTTTGGGAGAGAGTGTAGGCAGTATGCTGTTAGCTATTGCGAGCGGGTAGAGTGGGCGTGAATTCTGACTGTAGTCCAGGAGTGACAGATGACGTCACACGCTGAGGCTGGAAAGGAACGGAGTGTAAATATCAAATTCTTCGAAACTCCTGCTGTAAATAACTTCGGTTTACTTGAGAATTGCCAAGAGAGATTGTGGTGTCAATGGACAGAGCAGGTTTGAAGTGTGGGCTGATAGGCTTGCTGATTCTTGAATAGGTAGTAATAGTTGGATGAAGCAGTACAGTTCCCAAACAATAACTCTGTTCGTCTAAGTAGCGAGATAGGTAGGTTGTATATTCAGATATAATCCCAATGAGCTAAAGGATCTTGTGAAATCCAGGAGGAATCAGGAAGTTTAATACTTTTAAGTAGGAGCTTAGCTGGATGCCACTTCACAGTACATTCAGTCAAAAAAAAACTAAGCACTAGGAACAGGGCGTCGTCAGAATTTAAAGGGACAGGTAGATGCATAAGTCAAAGGTGGGAGGAACCAGGTAGTTTCCTGACATCTCCCCCTCCCTAGGAGAGACAACGAGTGTTAAGGACCCGGACGATCCGGGTGACGGCGGTGGAAGAGGGAAACTTTCCGAGGTGCATGAACATTATAGGAAGGTTCCCAAGAATCATCATCAGATGAGTATCCAACCCACCTCACAAGGTACTGAAGTTGTCGATTGCGGATCCTAGAGTCCAATACAGACTCCACTTCAAACTCTTCCAAGTGTGGGAAAGAAGAGGAAGGTGGCAGGATTGTTTCCTGAGTTCTCATAGAATTATAAGGTTTTATTAGAGAAACATGAAATGTTGGATGTATTTTCATGGAGTCAGGCAACTGTAAGGTTATAGCGTTTGGATTAACAATCTTTGTTACAGGAAACGGTCCAATGAACAAATCCCCCAACTTTATACTGGGTATTTTGAGTTTTAGATTTTTTGTCGAAAGCCATACTAGGTCGCCCACAGCGTATGTAGGAGCGGGTCTTCTGCATAAATTATAATAATGTTTTTGTCTCTCCTGAGACCTAGCTATGTTCTCCTGTAGGGTCTTGAATACATTCCGAAGGTTAGCAGCGAAGTCATTAGCATTTGGACAATCTGATGAAGCAACAACTGGGATGCCTGAGGTTGGATAAGAATTTAGATGAAAGCCATAATTGGCGTGGAAAGGTGACATTTTGGTGGAAGAATTTTCTGAATTGTAGAAGGCAAACTAAGCCAAAGATAAATAAGTTAGCCACTGTTCTTGTTGGTAGGAACAGAAACAACGGAGGTACTGCTCCAACCATTGATTCACCTGTTCTACCTGCCCGTTGGTTTGGCGATGGAATGATGTAGAAAGTCGGTGATCCATCTGCAGCTGAGTAGTGAGTGACCTCCAAAATCGGGAAGTGAACTGTGTCCCGCGATCAGAGGTCAGAATTTTAGGGAAACCGTGCAAGCGAACTATGTTGTCAAGGAACAGTTTTGCGGTTTCAGAAGCAGTTGGTAATTTATGAAAAGGTACAAAATGGGCCATCTTAGTAAGAAGGTCAACAACCACCATAATGGTATTCATGCCTGAAGATACTATTAGGGAGATCCACAATGAAGTCAAGGGAGATATGATGCCATGGTTGAGACGGAATGGGTAAAGGCATGAGATGCCCATAAGGAGACTTCTTGACTGCCTTTGATGTTGCACATATCGTGCAGCTGTTTACGTGGTTCTTTATAGATTTCGCCATTGATGGCCACCAAAATGTCCTATGAACGTTTTCAAGTGTTCTCCTTTCACCAGGATGACCAGCAAGTGGTGACTCGTGATGTAATTGCAATAATAGTGGTCTTAAGCTCTTTGGTACATACAATTTTTTATTATGATATAATAACCCATCAGTACTGGATTCCAAATCGTGATGGAGTAGGTCCTCATCGGTGGTATAAGAATCCTTGAAGGCTTTTAATAGGTATGGTGTTAGACCAATGAATCTATGTGATGGAATTATAGAGGTGACTTCAGGTTGATATTCTGGATGGT